>NC_137003.1:6596914-6606914 GCF_032717465.1 Coenobita brevimanus
TTGCATCCTTTTCCCCCTCATCTTTCTCCAACCTCCCTCCCCTCATCCTCACCCCCACCCCCACCCCCACCCAACACTCAACCCTCATCCTTCACCCCAACCCCTCCTCTCTCCCCCTCCCCCCTGCCCCTACCACCACAGCCAGTCCACCCGGGGTCGTATTCACAAACCCTCCATCGCTGCCTAGTGTGAGTCAACCCACAGACTGATATTATCTGTTTTTATTACGATAGTGTGAAGGCGTGCACTGGGAAACAGTGATCAAGGGTGAACCTCTCTCTCTCTCTCTCTCTGGTTTTGTGTGTGTGTGTGTGTGTGTGTGTGTGTGTGTGTGTGTGTGTGTGTGTGTGTGTGTGTGTATGTGAGGGAGAGAGAGAGTGCCAGCTGGTGAACACCGCAGCTCTCCCTGGCTGTGTTATCGACAGGTTTGACAAGTTTTCTTTTGCTAATGGAAGGAGGAAGAGCTGGTGTTGTATGTACAGTGTCGGTCAATAATTCCTTTACACGTCTGGCCTCCAACACCACACTCCAACACCCTTGATAATAGTCTGGGTGTTATTGTGTACAGTGTCGGTAAATAATTCCTTTACACGTCTGAGGCATAGAGACGCCAACATTCTTTATCCCCGTTAGGTAAAAAATGTAATTAGATGTTAAACAGGTTGGATAGTGTGTATGAAGTATTGTCGTCGAGTGTACGGTTATTGAAAATATTATTACAACATTGTTTTTGGGTGACAGGTGTGGAATTATTTAGTGACAGGTGTGGAATTATTACATGATTCTTGAAAAGCTGCTTGGTCTGGGAAGATCACATCACTGAGTTTAAGTAGCCATTGTTTACTGTGTTCTCATTGACCTGTGTGACGTGGATCAGTATATGTGTCCGCAACAGCCATGCCAGGACGAGGACTGTAATCTGTAGACCAACTGTAGATATAGACGTGATAGTCCGTTCCCACTGGTACAGCAGTTCTCATAAGTGTCACACGCCATTACATGCCGCCCCTTTGGCACTAATACCTACCGCCCATATTCAGTACATGCTAGAAGTAGATATAGACTTGATAGTTTGTTTCCTTATGCACATCAGTCCTCCCATGTGCCACACACCCTTACATGTCACCTCTTTTGCACTGATACCCACCGTCCATATTCAGCACATGGTAGGACTATCACATTCGGGGCTGTGTGAAGATAGTAGCCTGCGTGTTTTTATGACATGTCGGTAGATGTTGTGGAGAATCAGCAAATTCTGTTTTAATGAAATATCAGAGCATCAGGCGGCCCAAACATGGAATTAAACTTGCGTTCTTTCAGACAGCAGACCACTTAACGCACTGTGTAACTATATACGTTACCTCTGAACAATATAAAAATTTGTCTTATACCAGATTTTTCTCACTCTTCATTCATTTGCATTTTTCTCCTTTGAACTCTCCATTTTCTTCTCTCATTTTCCTTCACCACTTCCTATAGTCCTCCTTCCTATCCGTCATCCCCCTCTTGGTTTTCCACCTTTCTTGTCTCTTTCTTTAAACTTGTCCTTTTGTGTCTTCCTCTTCTTCTCTCTCTTTCTTTCCCATTATCCTCCTCCTCCTCCTCCTCCTCTTCCTTTCTTCCTTTTCATTTTGTTTCTTTTCCTATTTCCTTTATTATTCTCCCCCTCCTCCCTGTCAGCGCCAGCACCATTATTACACCCCATAATAATAATATATCCCCCACATCTCATCCCACCCCACCCACTAAGCACCTCCCACGCCCACCCTGCCCTCAGCCCGCCCAGTTCCCGCCCAATTTATAGCCCAGGCTTAAAACACCCTCAAGTTTATGTTATTGTCACTTGGGGAAGGATTTTATAAGGAGAGTGGAGGAGGTAATCTGGCCAGAGGCGGCCTGGCTGTGTACAGGCTGACTGAGAGAGAGAGAGAGAGAGAGAGAGAGAGAGAATCTTTGTTTGTGCGTGTAATACAGTACCCGGTAATGTGTTTCAGTAGAGTGTATGTGTCGTGTGTATGTGTACGTGACCTGTTTATAATATACACTCCACACACACACACACACACACACACACACACACACACACACACACACACACACACACACACACACACACACACACACACACAGCCTCTTTCCTTTATAATTGGTAACCTAAGACCACGCAGGAGGCAACAGAGAACAGGTTTTGTTGGATGAATTTATTGGTGTATTTCTTTCATTTGTAATTGTTTCCTGTCGATATATTTTGTTCATTTTTCTTTTAAAGAGTATGATGAGAGGATTATTAGTGTGTGTGATGAAAACAGGGAAAGCTGCAGGTATGGATGGGTGTGCTGTGGAATGCCTGAAAGGTGGTGGAGTGACTATTGTTGACTGGTTAGTAAGATTGTTGAATGTGTGCTTTGAGAAAGGTATGGTGCCAGTTGACTGGGCAAGTGCTTGTGTGGTCCCGTTGTATAAAGGCAAGGGTGATAAGTATGAATGTACTAGCTTTAGGGGTATAAGTCTGTTGAGTGTTGTAGGTAAGGTGTATGGTAGAGTGTTAATTATGAGAGTTAGAGAGGGTACAGAGGGAGTGATTAGTGATGAGCAGTGTGGCTTTTGGAGAGGGAGGGGATGCGTTGATCAAGTGTTTGCTGTGAGACAAGTGTGTGAAAAGTATTTAGCTAAAGGCAAGGATGTATTTTGGGCATTTATGGATTTAGGGAAAGCGTATGATAGAATTGATAGGGAGGCTTTGTGGACTGTTTTAAGATTGTATGGACTTGATGGTAGGTTACTAAAAGGGATGAAAAGTTTTTATGTAAATAGTAGAGCGTGTGTAAGAGTGGGAAATGCTGTGAGTGATTGGTTTCCCGTGAGAGTGGGGCTGCGACAGGGATGTGTGATGTCGACTTGGTTGTTTAATATTTACATGGATGGTGTTGTAAGGGAGGTGAATGCAAGAGTTTTAGGTGGTCTGAGTCTGGTAAATGTTGATGGAGGAGAGTGGAATCTGAAGCAGCTGCTGTTTGCAGATGATACTGCACTGGTGACTGATTCAGAGGAGAGATTGAGACAGTTGGTAGAGGAGTTTGGAAGGGTGTGTGAAAGGAGGAAATTGAGAGTAAATGAGAATAAGAGTAAAGTGATGAAGTGTACGAGGTTGATAGATGGTAGGGGGATGAATATAGTTTTGAATGGTGAGTTGCTTGAGGAGGTAGATTGTTTTAAATATCTAGGGTCACATGTTGCTGTGGATGGAAGAATAGATGCAGAAGTGAAGTTTAGAATAAATGAAGTAGGAAAGGTGCTGGGAGGAATGAAAAAAGTGTTTAAATGTCGTTCGCTTAGAATGGATGTAAAGAGAAGGCTGTATGAGGGTGTTGTGGTACCGACTGCATTATATGGGGCTGAAACATGGAATATGGGTGTAGCAGAGAGGAAAAGTTTGAATGTAATGGAGATGAGATGTCTGAGGAGTATGTGTGGAGTGACACGTATGGATCGAGTGCGAAATGATGAAGTGCGAAGGAGAACTGGAGTTGTTCGGGAGATGGCTGGTAGAGTTGAGCAGAGGGTGTTGCAATGGTTTGGGCATATGGAGAGAATGGATAATGAGCGACTGGTGAAAAAGATAACTAGATCTGATGTGAGAGGTGTAAGGCTGAGAGGAAGACCACGAATAGGATGGATGGACAGTGTGAAGAGAGCGCTGGATGCGAGAGGGATGTCTGTTGAGCAAGGAAGAGTGGCTGTGCGTGACAGAAATAAATGGAGAGAAATTGTGAATGAATAAGTGATGACGCAGCCCTGAGGGGATATTCTCCCGCATTTGGTCTGATCAGCTAGTCAGGTCAGGTGCGGGTAAGGGGATGGGTCTATTATGATGTGGCAGGGGTAAACCAGTTCTGCTGTCGGGCCCTGCTGCGGATGTCACTGATTGCAATGTGCAGTTGACCCTTGTGCGGTGTGGTGCAGTGAGGATCTGTCCGTTCTCCCCTTTGGGGCTAAGATGCGAATGAATGTGTTTGAATGGATGAGTAAATGGAGAGTGAGTCGTCCTGTCTCGGCTACCTCCCTTTCCTTGGGGGAAGCAGCCTAGGTATATAGATAGATAGATAGATAGTGTGTGTGTGTGTGTGTGTGTGTGTGTGTGTGTGTGTGTGTGTGTGTGGTATTAAGCAGTACAGGTTTGTAGTGTGTTTCATTTTAAGAGATGATTTATATGTCACTGTGCAGCGGGGTACATATATTCCGTGTGTGTGATATTTCTTCTTACGTACACTTTCAGAGAGGTAGAGGGGGGAGGTATTAAATTCAAATGGCACAGGTAAGCGGCTTACCTGGCAGCAACATTCTGCTTTATTTATACAAGACTCACCTGCATCTTTGTGAAGTGAACACCAGCCAAATTAATATGTTGTGCGAAAAATTATATTCATCCATAAATATCTACTCCGTGTTGGACGTCACCATGAAAAATAATTTACTCCTTCACTACGATGACCAGCTTCTCACTTTAATCAAGCCTTCAGCAAACGATTTTATCGAACTATGTAAGTACGTCAAGGAGTGGCGTGGTTATGAAGGCTGTGTCTGTTCCCTTTAGTTCCCAGTCATTTATAGGCAGCAAAAACTTACATAATATAAGTGAAGAGGTGTGTGTGGTTTTGGCGTCTGGGCTGCCGTACTATACTATATCATATAATGGCATCACACCCACTTACCTCACTGACAGAATGTTATCAGTACAGCTTTAGTCACCCTGATGTTTTGAATCAGTGGCGTCCAGCCTGTTCTTCACCACCACTGTATTGCCCCGCCAGCACACTGCCTGCCGCCAGCAGTGTGGTAATGGGTACAGTGGCAGTGTACAGTTTGTTTGGTGATAGTGTACTAGGAGTGTACTGGAATAGTGCCCTTTATGTCAACAGAGAGAGAGAGAAAAAAAAAATTGTGTGTGTGTGTGTGTGTGTGTGTGTGTGTGTGTGTGTGTGTGTGTGTGTGTGTGCGCGTGCGTGCGTGTTGGATATACACACACAGGTGTGTGGCAGGTAAAAACCAAGTAAATATAGTTGGCCTCTGAAAAGATTTTTTCCACTTGGCAAAAAGTTGGAGTTGATAATTCACCCTGACGCACCAAAGCCTCTTGTGAATGACCCCGCCACGCTGATGACCTTACTAATTAACTCAGTAGTATGGTGACAACGTACCTGTATATATATATATATATATATATATATATATATATATATATATATATATATATATATATATATATATATATGTACCAGTTTATGTATATGTATGTATGTATGTATGTGCCCATTGTAGATTTTTGTACAGGAAAGCGTCGTCTTATAAGGAAGGTGAGGATCAGTGACAACATAAACAACATCTTCAGTTTACTCGGGCAAGTTACCCAAGAAAAATAAAGATGTTTACGCTTTCTCTGATGTTCACCTTCGTTTTTTATGTATTGTATATATACGGTATATAATTTGTGTGTGTGTGTGTGTGTGTGATAAGCAGCTACAAGGCAGATAAATGTAACAGTAAAATATCATGCTGGTAATACTCACTGATGTGATTAGCTACAATAAAGATGTCCAGCAGGGTCGTGAAGCAACATTCCTTATGTAGTAATGGGTCGCACCTCAGCACAGTGGCCAAATTGAGAAAATATAGGAAAATTTATTGCGAAATTTATTTTTATAATTCAGGTCAGTGAGTTCATTGTTCTTGAAATTATTTAAGTATCTTCTCATGCCTTGCTAGCTATGTTAGTTACCGGATTTGTTTTTTTTTATTCTTAATTTGTTGTTGTTACATTCCATACGTCATTGTTTGTATGGGACGCCGGAACAACGTCACACAGCTGTAGATGGCTGTTGTCAGTGTGGTGAAGCCGATAGTGTGTGAGGCTGCAGTGACCAGTGCCGGGGATTGCCACGTTTCATGGGCCAGGATTTGATAGTTATCATTTTTGTTTCCTGCGTGTCTGGATTTTGCCCAGTCCGTAATATTTGTGAGAGATGATGATGGTAATGATGACTACGACGAACTTTAAAAAAGGAGAGAGTGGAAACTAATCTTGACATTCAGGTGGAAGACTATAATACAGGACTGACAAGAGTTACCGGAAATAACAAAGTTTATAAATGGAGAGAGAGAGAGAGAGAGAGAGAATGTGAAACAGAGGTAGGTATGTTTACAGCAGCTTGACCCACGATATACACAACAGAGGGTGGGGAGGGAAGCTGTCACCCACACTGCCTGCTCTCTCTCTCTCTCTCTCTCTCTGCTAAACCCCACAGCAGCCACACCAGCCACAAGGCCTGCTATTCTCTTCATGTTTGTAGACTATTTTTTAAGACCAGTATTATCGGCAGTATGAGGTAAATGTGGTTAGTGTGGTCGTCCTCTTGGAGTGTTGTGGTTGTGGTGGGGTGTGGTGGTGTTGTGGTTGTGGTGTAGTGTTGTGGTTTGTGGTGTTTGATGTGGAGGATCAGGGTGAGGGGAGGGTCAGGGTGAGGGGAGGGTCAGAGTGAGGGGAGGGGTAGGGTGAGGGTGAGGGGAGGGGTAGGGTGAGGGGAGGGTGAGGGTGAGGGAAGGGCCAGGGTGAGGGGAGGGGCAGGGTGTGGGGAGGGTCAGGGTGAGGGGAGGGACAGGGTGAGGGGTGGGACAGGGTGAGGGAAGGGTCAGGGTTAGGGGACGGGCAGGGTGAGGGAATGGTCAGGGTGAGGGAAGGGGCAGGGTGAGGGGAGCGTCAGGGTGAGGGGAGGGACAGGGTGAGGGGAGGGTCAGGGTGAGGAGGGGGCAGGGTGAGGGGAGGGTCAGGGTGAGGGGAGGGACAGGGTGAGGGGAGGGTCTGGGTGTGGGGAGGGACAGGGTGAGGGGAGGGGCAGGGTGAGGGAGGGCCCGGGTGTGGAGGGGGCAGGGGGAGGGGAGGGGCAGGGGGAGGGGTATAATTAATGGTTAAGGGAGCCAAGCTGTCTGGGGCAAACTGAGGGGAAGCAGGTGAGGGGAGAAGGAGAGTGGAGGGGAGAGATGGTGACAGGAGGGAGTAGGAGGAGGGGGAGGAACGATGTGGTGCAGGTGGGAGTAGGAGGAGGGGGAGGAAGGATGAGGTGCAGGAGGGAGTAGGAGGAGGGGGAGGAAGGATGAGGTGCAGGAGGGAGTAGGAGGAGGGGGAGGAACGATGAGGTGCAGGGGTCTGAGAGGAGGGGTGATGTGAGGAGGAGGAGGGTAGAAATAATGGGAGGGGAAGGGAGGGATGACAGGATGGTGGGAGGGGAGAGGAAAGAATGGGAGAGGACAGGGGAAGGACTAGTGAGGGGAATACGGAGAGAAATTATGAAGGCAGGAGAGTTACGAAGAATGTTAATAATAATAATAATTAATAATAATAATAATGATGATGATGATGATAATAATAATAAAACTACTAACAGAGAATGTTAAGTAAGTGGATACAAGAGAATCGGGAATTTTCCAAAATTTTCAGTCGTCCCCCCCCCTTTCTCTCTCTCTCTCTCTTTCACACACACACACACACACACACACACACACACACACACACACAGTTTATCGGTGTTTCGTCTCTTCCGTGGGTCCAAGTTTTTCAGATTCAATATATTTTCCAAGTTTGGACTGACGGCAGAGAATTGGTTTGTGTTTTGTGAGGGGAAGGAAGGAAGGAAGGAAAGAGGGAAATAAGGAAGAGAAAGGAGGAAGTGCAAAGAAAAAGGAGCGATAAATATAGGGAGAGGGAGAGAGCAGGAGAAAGAGATATAGGAAAAGGGGAGAAAATTAGAGGAAGAGAACGATTAAAACGAAGACAAAGAAAAAAGACTGGAAGGAAGGAGAATGAAAGAGGGAGGGAAAGTGAGGTTGGATAGAGAAGAGGATGGATGGAGGAAAGATAGCAGAACGATAAGGATTATAACGGCGAAATAAGGAAGTGAAAGAAAAATCAAAGATACGACAAAAGTCGAGGTGTGGAAGAGAAAGAAAGATTTTTGGGCTTCTGTGTGTATGAAGAAGAAGAAAGAAAAGGAATTAGAGGAGGGGAAAAGAGGACAGAAAGGAGGAATGGGATAGAACAAAAAGAAGTAGAGAAAAACATGGCTGATAAAAGAAAGGAGAGAGAAAGAAGCATGTCTTATGTAATAGTGGTTCCTTGTGTGTGTGTGTGTGTGTGTGTGTGTGTGTGTGTGTGTGTGTGTGTTTATCCTGCAGGTGTGTGTACATACTCTCATCAATAACTTTTTTTACATGGTGTATTTAGTTGTGTGCATGTCTGGAGATAGAGGTGATATCCTGTTACACACACACACACACACACACACACACACACACACACACACACACACACACACACACACACACACACACACACACACACACACACACACAATCACTAACCGAGCCGTGACCTTACATACAACACTTATTTCTGTACATGTACTGAACTACGAGAGAGAGAGAGAGAGAGAGAGAGAGAGAGAGAGAGAAAGTAATGGTCATTCATAAAACAACTGATCACAATATAAACACTAATAAGGCTAATTAGCATGTCAGCCAAGCCATTACACTCCTACCATGTAAATACCTTGACATTTGTTATAAGTATATTGTTGTTGTGTGTAAAGTATCAGGTGAGGCTAGACATTATAAATGCCAGGGTTAGATATAGCAGGTAAATATACTGTAGCCTTCAATGCCACCTTCACTATTACCGTAGTATCAGGTGAGGCTAGACATTATAAATGCCAGGGTTAGATATAGCAGGTAAATATACTGTAGCCTTCAATGCCACCTTCACTATTACCGTAGTATCAGGTGAGGCTAGACATTATAAATGCCAGGGTTAGATATAGCAGGTAAATATACTGTAGCCTTCAATGCCACCTTGGCTATTACGCCAGTCTCCTAAGTACAATTAAATATTAGGGTATTATCGAGAAATCATTTAAAATAACGTCCTTGGGCTGAGAGTATTAATAATTTACATCTTACTAAACTCATTTATTTATTACCAAACTTTCTCTTTTCAGGTACGATACGTGGTGGTCCTGTTGGTTGCGTTGCTGATGTAATATAGTAAGTACTGTACATATACCTGTACTACCGCACCAGTGTGTGTGTGTGTGTGTGTGTGTGTGTGTGTGTGTGTGTGTGTGTGTAATTCACAGGGTCGGTCAGGATCACTTGATGGTCATGATCGTCAGCTTTTACCCTCCCGGAAGGGAGCTGAGAGCTCATATAGTCCGATCTAAAGGCAAGGCTGTGACCTTCACACACGCACACACCCATCCCCTTGCTCAGGGGGGACTGTAACCACTCATTTCCTCAGTGAAACTTTTCGCAACCTGAGCGAGGCGCGAACTCCCGTCTACCAGATGACAAACGAGAACGTTACCACTGAGCCAGCGAGCGGTGTGTGTGTGTGTGTGTGTGTGTGTGTGTGTGTGTGTGTGTTCAGTGTGTTTGTCAGCTTTTGTTAGTGTCGTGTCGGTCTTCTTCAGTCTGTGTCATGTCCTGTTGATGTTTTGTGTATGTTTGTCGTTTGTTTGCAGTGCCATCCTTGACGTGTGTAAAGATTATGACTCTGATTCAACACCTTCCATTTTATTATGCTGGCTGTGCAGATTTTTATGGATAGAGATACTAATACAGGTACATTTATGTCTCCAATAATCTGAAGTTAATCTGAGAAAGCAATCAGTAATGTGAGCCGAAGAAGGAAGTGAATAGGATTAGTGTGAGACGCATGATTGATTCACTCTGTACCCTGTGTGCTGGCTTGTCTGTCTCTTTTCTTCTTTTTGTTGATCATTAGACTTCTAGAATACATCGTAGAACCGAATCCAATGATATTAATCTTTATCAGGTAAGATTATTAATTTCTCGTACTTTCTGAGAAATATCATAACATCGTGCACGCTTTGTCGGTAATTCTTGACAGTTTTTGACTACTTTGTAAAAGTTTTCAGTCCAGTAGCGTATTTTT
>NC_137003.1:6609414-6744414 GCF_032717465.1 Coenobita brevimanus
ACCTCTTCTTTCCTTTCCCTCACCTTCACTAGTCTTTCCCTTTTCCTCTCCCTGTTTTCAATCATCTGCCTTGCTGGTAATCCTCCCTTCCTTTCAATCCCTTCTCTCCTCGTTCTCCTCCTCTCCCTCCCTTCCTTCATATCTCCCTCTTTCTTTCAGGGCCTCCTTCTTCTCCCTCTGGTTTTCCCCTCTCTCTCTTTCTTCCTCCTTCTCTGCTTCCCCCCTCCCATCCCTTTCTCTCCCCTCTCCCCAGTCTCCCTCCCCTTCCACAAATTCTCTCTTTCCCTCTGTATTAATTGCCAGCATCACCCCTTCAATCTGTGATCCATTCCGCTATCTTTACTGTTACATTCATGACCCCTCCCCTCCCCTCCCCTCTTCTCCCCTCCCTTCCATTCTCTTCCCAGTTTCAATTCCACCCCATCCTCTCTCGTATTTTTTCATTTTTTCTCCTCTTTCCCTTCTTTCCCAAGCCTTCTTTTCCCTCTCTTCCTGTCTCCCTCCCTTCCCTCTCTCCTTTCCTTCTCCCTCTCCTCCCCTTCAGTCGCCTCTCCTCTCCTCCCCTCATCTCTGACAGTTGTTCTCTCCATCGTATCTTTCCTCTCATTTCCTTCTCTTATCTCCCCTCCTCTCCCCTTGCCTCCCCTCCTCTTCCCCCACAGTCGTTGTATTATATCTCTTATCTCCCCTTCCTTCCCATTCCCTCTCTTACTCTTCCGCTCCCCTTTCATCTAAATTCATTTCTCTCTCTTCCTTTACTCCCACTGCCTCTTTCCCTTCCTTCTGTTTCCTTCCTTTCTCCGATGTTCATACTTGCTTCTCTCCATCTACCTACTCCATCCCCTCCCCTCCCCATCCCTCCCCCTCCTCCTTATTCCATTCCTCCCTCCCTCTCCTTCTTACCCTCCTCCCGTCCCTCCTCTTCCTCCTCCCTCCCACTTAATTTTCCATCACTCTTTCCATACAGTCATTAATCTCTCCCTCTCTCTCCTCCCTCACCACCTCCTTACCCCTACTCCCCCTTTCCTCCCCCTGTCCTCTTTACCTCCTTCCTACTCCTTTACCACTTCCTTCCTTCCTTGTAATCTCTCACTACATCTCCTCTCCCTTTTCCTTCCCCCCTCCTTCCCTCCCATCTTCCCCATCTTCCCTCACCACCTCTCTTCATCCTCAGTTTCCTTCACTTTCCCTCCATTTTCTTTCCTTCCTCCTTCCCCATCACTTCTTCCTCACTGTTTCCTTCCTCTTACATCCTCTTTCCCCTCCTTCCTTTCCCTCCTTCTCCTTTATTTCCTCACTACCCCTCTCATTCATCCATCTTTCTCTCTCCACCTTCACCACCTCCTTACCTCCTCCTTCCTGGCACTTGCTCCTTTACCTCTTCCTTCTTTCCCCTTAATCCCTCTTATGTGGCTTCTTTTTCCTTCTTCCTCTCCCTCCCTCCTTTTACTCCTTCCTCATATTCCCTCACCATTAATTTATTCCCTCCTTCCTCCCGTTTCTTTCCTTCCATATTCCCTCCCTTTCCTACCTATTTTCCTCCTCTCTCTCTCTCTCTCTCTCTCTCTCTCTCTCTCTCTCTCTCTCTCTCTCTCTTCCCCTTCCTCGTCACCACATCCTCTCTTCCCTTTCCCTCTCTTTCTCTTCCCCTCCCGGTCTCCTCTCTCATCCTTTCTCTTCTCTCCCTCTTCTCCGTCGCTTCTTTCCTTGCTTTCTCTTTCACTTTCTCTCCCTTCCGTCTCTCTATTTCTCCCTCTTCCTCTTCTACTCCCCTCCCTCCCTCCCTCCCTCCCCTACTTCTCTTTCCCTCTTGCTATTAACATGAAACAACCTCATCAATTTGTGGCCAATTTCCCTATCTTTATTGTTTGACCCTCCCCCCCATCTCTCTCTCTCTCTCTCTCTCTCTCTATGAATTGTATGTACATACGTACATATGTGTGCATGTATGTATATATATATGTATGTATGTGTGTATGAGAGAGAGAGAGAGAGTCAATGAAGAAATCTAAAACCAACAAAACCAGCCAAAACCCGAACGAAAAAGCCGCGATGGACCAAAAACTTGGCCTCACTCCAGGCCAGACCAAAAGACGACCCCCTTTGACACTTGATGGTAGTGCAGTGAAACAGGCAGTCAAGAGGCCAAGAACAAAAAAGTGAAGGGTAATTACAGCGTTTGTACCAGGGAGACCAAATGGCGTCACACGAGAGCAGGAATTTTACCAAACTGCAAATGGACTGGCGTGGTGAACAGATTTTTGGCGATTTTAAGAGTGTGAGTTTTTAGTTTAGGTTCAGAGAGAGAGAGAGAGAGAGAGAGAGAGAGAGTAAAATCCTATGTGGGTGTGGGTTGGGGTGGGGTGTGTTGGATAGAAGTGTAGGGTAGGAAAGGTGTGGAGAATTAATGAGTGAACCACCTGGGAATGACAGGAGGGTGAAAGAATAGCAGGTGACTGAAACGGGTAATGGATTATGAGGAAGGAGGATGGAGTAGTGGAAGGAATTGCCCTACATCATCGTCATCATCATCATCATCATCGTTTTTATTGTCTTGTAAGTATTGAGTGAGGTAGAAACAAAGACAGGTGAAAGTGGGTAACCTGCATCAGTGTGTTTAGTAAAATGCACATAAAATTGGAAATACCGATACATTCATCTCTGTATGTCTCTGTCTCTGTCTGTCTGTCTGTCTGTCTGTCTCTCTCTCTCTCTCTCTCTCTCTCTCTCTCTCTCTCTCACCAGTTGGGTTATAAAATTAGCTGATATTTTACCGCCACCACAACAAACCTTTTCCTTTATGGTTAATCTTTGCACTCCACCCGAGATGCTGTTCCACCCCAACACCACCACATTTGCCACACAGTTAATCCTCTCATGCTGGCCACAACTCTAGTATTGTATTATAGATTATATTATTTATCTGGAAGTACAGCACACCAATACTGCTAACATCACCCCTCTCATGCTGGCCACAACTCTTATTATTTTACATCAGTTAGCGCCACATAATTTTATTGATCTCAGGCCAATCTGGGAGTGTTAATACTGTCATCTTTAACCCCCTCATGGTGGGAGCAACGCTGGTATTGTATCTCAACTAAAGTCATAAGTTTATGTTCATCTGAGAGTTACTTATAAGAGCCTGAGAGTGTTAATATTGTCACCATTAACCCCCTCATGGTGTGAACAACTTCAGGTGAGGGTGAGGTATAGGAGGAAGAGAGTATTATTGTCACATTATTGTTGTTACATTTACCACAGAATAATAACGACACAATTGTGTAAGTGTAGCCACATTTACCACATTAACCACACAGCATTCTTGTATAGCTTTAACACACACACACACACACACACACACACACACACACACACACACACACACACACACACACACACACACACTTTATGAGTCACCCACCAAATACTTGTTGTCTGTACACGTTCACCACAAAACTCACCACCACCACCACACCACAATTTGCCACATTCCTCCAACATTCTCCACACAATTTAACCACACCACACAACTATACTCCAGGATTTCTACCAAATAGATTTTAGCCACAGCCACACCACAACTCTGCCTGTCTGTATTAATTTGTTATGGGAAGGACGATGCGTATTTCAGCGGAAGAAAGTGTAGAGGAGGATGGTGAGAGGAGAGTGTAGACAGTACCAGGATGCAGATAGATAGATGGATAGATTGAGAGAGAGAGAGAGAGAGAGAGAGAGAGAGAGAGAGAGAGAGAGAGAGAGAGAGAGAGAGGAGGCTGAGATAGGAAAGACGAAAGGTAAAGGGTGAAGTTTATGAGTTGATAGTAGAGAGTAAACTAAAGAAAATGTAAGAGAGAGAGAGAGAGAGAGAGAGAGAGAAGAGCAAGTCAGAGGAGAGTGTAGACAGTACCAGGATGCAGATAGATAGATGGATAGATTGAGAGAGAGAGAGAGAGAGAGAGAGGAGGCTGAGATAGGAAAGAGGAAAGGTAAAGGCTAATAAGGCTAATAAGAGGGAGTAATCTAATGAAAATGCAAGAGAAAGAGAGAGAGAGAGAAAAAAAAAGAGAAAGTCAGAATTCAAATTGAAGAGATATTGGAGGTGGAGCCAGGCAGTTTCCCTGCCATAAGTGTATATAATGCCTGTGTTTAGGTGAGAGAGAGAGAGAGAGAGAGAGAGAGAGAGGGAAGAGACAAGGGAGGAAGAGTAAGGAGAGTAGACATTTCATCCTTTCATTCCCTTCCCCCTTGCCCCCACCCCTTCCCTCCCCCACCACTCCCTTTCCCTGCCTTCCTTGCCCCCACCCCCTCCCTCCCCCACCACTCCCCTTCCCTGCCTCCCTTTCCCCCACCACTCCCCTTCCCTGCCTCCCTTTCCCCCACCACTCCCCTTCCCTGCCTCCCTTTCCCCCACCCCCTCCCTCCCCCACCACTCCCCTTCCCTGCCTCCCTTGCCCCCACCCCCTCCCTCCCCCACCACTCCCCTTCCCTGCCACAGATGGTTGATTTTCCCGCCAATTCCAATGCCAAAACAAACCATAAACACAATGAAATATTCTGCCGGGCATCTCACACTAAATATTAGATTCTGTTTTGCACTTTGGCCAGTTGAAAAGGATAGCAAGATGCTGTTGGGGTTTATAGCATCTGAAATGTATGTCTGTCCATCTGTCTATTAATTCATCCATCCATCCTCCAGTCTATCCATCTATCCATTAATTCATCCATCCATCCTCCAGTCTATCCATCTATCCATTAATTCATCCATCCATCCTCCAGTCTATCCATGTGTCTGTTAATTCATCCATCCATCCTCCAGTCTATCCATCTATCTATTAACACCTCCATCCATCCTCCAGTCTATCCATCTATTCCTTCACCTGTTCTTCATCTAAAACCCTGACTCTTATATTTAAATAAACTTTTCTCGTCTTGACACCAACTTTACTGACCCATCAGCCATCCATCGACTCCTTTCCCCCCCCCCACACCTTTACTTCTTCCTCCTTAAGTCCCTCCTCTCAGTTTTCTCCTTATCCTTCTGTGCTACATCTCACTCCCTCCTCCTCCTCCTCTTCCTCCTCCCTCTTCTTCTTCCTCCTCCTCCTTTTCTCCACCGTTCTCTCCATGCCTCCTCTCCCCACCCTCTCCCACCTCTCCCTCGCTCACACCCCGGGAGGTGAGAGAGGAGATAGCGTCATAAATGGACAGTGTGGCTATTTGTGGAGAGAGAGAGAGAGAGAGAGAGAGAGAGAGAGAGAGAGAGAGAGAAACACACCAGCGTGTAATACATTGTCATTGGAATTGTTGGTTGTTCAGATATGCCAGAACCTGCACACAAATACACAGTGAAATGAACAAATATCTGAAATGTGTAAATGTTCCTTAAGATTAAGCATTTAAAACAGAATTGTACAGAATGGTTGGATGGAAAATTGGTAAATGTGACAAGCTGTTGGACTGGTAAGGTTTTGGTGAAGCTGATACAAGCGGTGTTTGGTTATAAGATTTAATATATTTTCAGTAAGATAAAACGAAAATTATAGAGAAATGAGTTAAAGGTGATGGTAAATTATTAATGTTAACACTTCTAAGCATTGAGGTATTTGCAAGTAAACTAAAACGAGAAATATAGAGAAATGAGCTAACGGTGATGATAAACTGGCAGTGTTAACACTTATGTGCATTAATATATTTCCACAGAGAGAGAGAGAGAGAGAGAGAGAGAGAGAGAGAGAGAGATCTATACCAGTGATAATAAATTGTCATTGGTAGCACACCGGTTGATGTGAGCCAGTGTTAGGTGGCTAAAATGGTTTGGGTTTAGGTGGCACAGGATCCTGGAGTTGTCCCACAATGAGAGGGTTGACCAACACAGACACCGCCACTGACATTACACTATCACAATTATCAACAAAAACAACACCAAACATTACATCAGTACTAAAAAGTGGGGATTTGTACAACAACAACAACAACAACAACAACAGAGCTAGATGGAGTATTAGAACACACACACACACACACACACACACACACACACACACACACACACACACACACACACACACACACACACACACACACACACACACACACACACACACACACACACACACACACACACTTGGGTAGAATATTGTAAACAAGCATCATACATTTCTACCCGGATCTCTCTCTCTCTCTCTCTCTCTCTCTCTCTCTCTCCTCCTCCTCCTCCTCCTCCTCCTCCTCCTCCTCCTCCTCCTCCTCCTGCTTTTTAATTATCACCCCCATCACTTTTTCTCTCTCCTCCTTTCTCCCTCTCTCTCCCACCCACCCCCACCCCCAGCCTCACCCAGTCCCCTCATTGTCTTGCTCCTTTCCCACCTCTTTCATTTTCTATCTGCCTTCCTATCAGCCTACCTACCTTCTTGCCTGCCTTCCTGCCTACCCCTGTTTGTACCTACCTATCTACCCACCCACCCACCTACCTGCCTGCCTGCCTGCCTGCCTGTTTGGTGTGGTGGCAAGAGTCACGACATTTGCTAAGATATGCTAATTTTTGGTTCCTCCCTTCACACCCTCCACCTCTCCCTTTCCTCCCACCCTTCCCTTTCCATCCCAATCCCTGTTCCTTCCTTTTCTCATCTCATCCCCATCTCTTCCTCCCTCTCTTCTCTGTCCTCAGTTTTTTCCTTCTCCCTTATCTCTCCCCCTCCCCCTTTTCCTCCTTGTCCCTCTGACTCACCCCTTTCTTCTCCATCCCTCTCCCCATCTTTCCTCCTTCCCCCTCTTCCATTCTCCTCCCTCTCTTCTTCCCTTCCTTCTCCCAGTACATCCTTCCTCTAACCTAACTCACTTCCCTTTCCCTTCTTTTCCATCTCCCCAGCAGTTTACAGTTTCCTTCCACACTTCTCTCTCCCTTTCCAGCTGCCTTCTCCATTTTTCTCCCTTTTCTCTCCGTCCTTTCCTCCCACTCTTCTCACTTGCAGCCTCCCTCGCTACTACTGCCTCTCCCTCTCTTTCCTTTACCACTCCTTCTCCTCTCTTCCCTTCTTCAATTCCTTTCCTTTCTTCTTCCACTCCCCTTCCTCCCACTTTCCCACCTTTTCCTCTTCTTTCTGCCCCCCCGCCATGTCTCAAATGCCCTAATAATCGATCGCGTCGCCGCTGTCAACTTTACTGGAATAATTGATGTGGAAAGACTGGCACACCACACCACACCACACCACACCTCAATGCACTACACCACACCACCTTCTCACCGCACTGCACCACACCACACCTCTCACCTCAATACCCCACACCACACCTCTGTTTTCAATCCACCACACCTCTCCCCTCACGCCACCACATCATTCCTCTCGCCGCACCATAACACAGTCCTTCACCTTTCATCACCACCTCCCTCACTCCCTCCACCCTTTATCCCCTCCTTTCTCCCTTTACCTCTCATCTCCACCTCCCTCTCCCTTATTCGGTTTGAAGTGCATGATGCTGGCTTATAATATTCAACTGTGTGTGTGTGTGTGTGTGTGTTACAAGTGTGGTGGTGGTAGCGTGTGTGACAGCGTTCTCAAGTTTCAGAGATCGTTACGGTAGGGTTTATTGCAGTTGCAACATTGGTGCTCACGTTCTGCATGCTGTGTGATGTGTGTGTCCTCTCCCTTCCAGCCCTCCTATACACCGCATCCACACCCCTCCTCTCCCTACACACCACACTCATTTTCTCCCTACACACTGCAAACCCCCCCCCTCCTCCCTACACACCACACTTACTTTCTCCGTACACACTGCAACCCCCCCCCCCTCCTCCCTACACACTGTCCTGTCGTCCACAAATGTTATGTTGTCAGTCCCGGCCTTCGTGAACCGCGTCAGTGTGAGATGGTTATAGCAGAGCAGCAGTGAGGTGCATTGGCCTGGTGACAGTGTAAGCAGGGCTTTGGCTTAGTGACAGGCACAGGGTCAGCAGGGCTTTGGCTTAGTGACAGGCACAGGGTCAGCAGGGCTTTGGCTTAGTGACAGGCACAGGGTCAGCAGGGCTTTGGCTTAGTGACAGGCACAGGGTCAGCAGGGCTTTGGCTTAGTGACAGATTCAGGGTCAGCAGGGCTTTGGCTTAGTGACAGGTTCAGAGTCAGCAGGGCTTTGGCTTAGTGACAGGTTCAGGGTCAGCAGGGCTTTGGCTTAGTGACAGGCACAGGGTCAGCAGGGCTTTGGCTTAGTGACAGGCACAGGGTCAGCAGGGCTTTGGCTTAGTGACAGGCACAGGGTCAGCAGGATTACCACCGTATTGTGAGTGGTATTGGAAATATCGCTACACATCCATCTCAGCGATTTATTCTGCACATAACACTTCAGTATCCTCTCCAGTGTCGTTGAAGGAAGTTATGTCGATGTTACAATGCTGTACAGAAAACAGAATGTTATGGAATAATAAGCATAATAAATCGCTGAGGAAAAGGCAATAGGTTCTCAAGAACTGTGCTTCTGTGCTTACACCCTGCCTAGGCAAACTCTTTCGTCTTTGTCTGTCAACTTGTACCTTTCCTTCTTGCTGGAAGTTTGCTCTCATTCAGCCAGTCCCAAAGAAGGGTGACCACTCCCAACCCTCCAACTATCGTCCAATTGCTTTAACGTCCTGTATTTCAAAAGTTTTCGAGTCAATTCTTAATAGAAAAATTTTAAGGCATCTTTCCTATCACAACCTTCTTTCCGATCGTCAGTATGGGTTCCGTCAGGGACGCTCCACTGGCGATCTTCTCACCTACCTTTCAGACTCCTGGTCATCCTCCTTTAGGGACTTTGGCGAAAGCTTTGCCATTGCACTTGACATCTCAAAGGCTTTCGATCGAGTCTGGCATAAATCTTTAATTTCCAAACTGCCCTCCTACGGTTTCTATCCTTCTATCTGTGCCTTCATCGCTAGCTTCCTGTCTGGTCGTTCTATAGCCGCTGTTGTAGACGGCCATCGTTCTTCTCCTAGATCTATCAACAGTGGTGTTCCTCAGGGCTCTGTCCTATCACCAACTCTCTTCCTTTTATTCATCAATGATCTTCTAAGCTGTACATCTAACCATATCCACTCATACGCTGATGACTCCACCCTTCACCTTTCCATTCGGTTCCCGCAACGCCCATCTCAACAGTTACTTCAACAAACAAGGGATGAGGCTATGGCACACCTAATGTCTGACTTGGCTCGTATCTCTGACTGGGGTAAAAATAATATGGTTGTCTTTAATGCATCTAAGACTCAGTTCTTACACCTATCAACCCGACAAAATCTTCCACAGGTATACCCACTAATGTTTAATAATATTCAGCTTAATCCTGCATCATCCTTGAACATGCTTGGGGTTTCATTTACTCGGGACTTATCTTGGAAAGATCATATTACATCTCTTGTAAAATCTGCTTCCAAGAGATTGGGTGTGCTAAGCCGACTCCGCTCTTTCTTTACCCCTGCGCAATTGTTGACTATATACAGGGGTTTTATCCGCCCCTGTGTGGAGTACAACTCTCATGTGTGGGGTGGCTCCCCACATACAGCTCTTCTCAATAGGGTGGAGTCAAAGGCTTTTCGTCTCATTAACTCTCCTCCTCTTACTGACTCCCTTCAACCTCTGTCTCTTCGCCGCACTGTTGCATCTTTATCTCTTTTCTATCGCTACTTTAATGGTCACTGCTCCTCTGAACTGTCTGCTTGCATTCCTCCACCTCTACGACGGGCGCGTAGCACCCGTCTGGCAGCAAACTCTCATCCTTTTTCTGTCCAACTCTCTAATGCAAGAGTTAACCGTTACTCCCAGTCTTTCATTTATGCAACAGGTCAGCTCTGGAACTGTCTCCCTCTGTCTGTATTTCCTGCTGCCTATGATCTCCAGTCTTTCAAACGCAGTGTGTCCAGGCATCTCAAAATGATCGGATCTTGAATTTGGCTCTATATTGTATTTTGTTTTTCTCTTGGAGGGAACTGTTACTGCGGGCTCATGGCCTTTGGTTCCTTCTTCCTCGCATAAAAAAAAAAAAAAAAAAAAAAAAGGTATTTCTTACGCCACTTGGAACCAAATCATTTCAGATTAATGTTGGAATATCACCCCATCAAAATAACCTTCATTGTTATTTTAGATTGATTTTTATGTTGAATTAAAGTCGTTGTGGCTGAGTAAGTGTTCAGTTATTGATAGTAGCCTGAGACGCTTTGCTTGATGCCTGAGGCCACGCTTTGTATAAAACAGAGGTAATGGAAGGTTATATCTCAGTGTCAAATGTGTCTGCCGTGCTGAAGGTTATATCTCAGTGTCAAATGTGTCTGCCGTGCTGAAGGTTATATCTCAGTGCCAAATGTGTCTGCCGTGCTGAAGGTTATATCTCAGTGCCAAATGTGTCTGCCGTGCTGAAGGTTATATCTCAGTGCCAAATGTGTCTGCCGTGCTGAAGGTTATATCTCAGTGCCAAATGTGTCTGCCGTGCTGAAGGTTATATCTCAGTGTCAAATGTGTCTGCCGTGCTGAAGGTTATATCCCAGTGCCAAATGTGTCTGCCGTGCTGAAGGTTATATCTCAGTGCCAAATGTGTCTGCCGTGATGAAGGTAATGCCGGGGGGCTGAAACAATGCAGTATATTAATGGGTCAGCCATGGCAGGGAATTATTAATTAACACTGGATTTATTTTAGGAAGGGGAGATGTTAAACGGACACCTAAAACTTTAACAGTTCTGCTTTGGTGAAATGTGTACAGTATTTTTTATTATTATTATTATTTTTTATGTATTCGACACGGTTCAGTTCGTTCCCCAAGGCCCAGCAGTTTCCTACACGCTGCAGATGGCGCCACACACAGTTCCTTGTCACCGCTTAGGCACTAACACCCACCGTCCCTACTGAATACATGCTGATACACTGTCTTATACAGGAATGGTACCTGTTTTGAGGATAATTATTTGCATTGTGTGTATACAGATGTGGTTGCTGAATGTTAGGGGATGAGAGAGAGAGAGAGAGAGAGAGAGAGAGAGAGAGAGAGAGAGAGAGAGTAACCCTTAAATAAATCACCACCATTGATCCAACCAGTACAGCACGGCGGAGTTGACATACACAGAGACAGACAGACAGACAGACAACAGATAGACAGACAGGCAGATAGGGAGACAGACGAAATGACAGGAAGGGTGCGAATGGAACACACACACACACACACACACACACACACACACACACACACACACACACACACACACACACACACACACACAGGAAACGTCAACAGTTCCTACGTGAGGGTCGAGTTACTTCCTGGCCAGGGGACGTTTTGCCCACCCCACCCTGCCCCACGCACCCCACCTCTCACCCCACCCCCACCCACTTACACCACCCCACCCCACTCACCCCACCCCACCCACTTACACCACCCCACTCACCTTACCCTTCACCCCACCCAACGAACCCCACCCACCTCACCCCACCCACTTACACCACCTCACTCACCTTACCCTCCACCCCACCCCACTAACCCTCCACGCCACCCCACTAACCCTACCCACCTCACCCCACCCCACTCACCCCAGCCCTCTCTTTCCCTTTCACCCCACCCGCTCTCTCCCCACCTCTTACCACACCCCTCTCACCACACTCACCCCACCTTGGTCACCCAGTACTCCTGCGTGCACCAGATGTCACCATATCTTCACTTGTCACCTGTTGGGCACTAATACCTTACCGTCCATACTGAATACCTCCTAAGGGCTATCTCACTGAGGGCCTCTTAACCCCTTTAATCCAGCGACGTGTTTTGGTGTTATATCCTTGTTCCTGCTGATGAGTTGTTCAGCTTAGGAGATACTTTTCAAACTAGGGATGTTAGATTTAGTTTCTCTCTCTCTCTCTCTCTCTCTCTCTCTCTCTCTCTCTCTCATTCGAAAAACACTCCTGAGCTGAATAAAATTGTCTGGAGGCAGCAATAATTAATACACTGAGGAAAACGTGATGGTAGTGAAGGGTTAAGCTTAATTAGGTCACCTGGCGACACCTGTAATTAACTCCAAGATGTAAACGTAGTGATAGTGTTAATTATGGTGGGGTATTATTCGGTGCAGGTGTTATCCCGGAGATGTGATGGTGTTAATTATGGTGGGGTATTATTCGGTGCAGGTGTTATCCCTGAGGTGTGATGGTGTTAATTATGGTGGGGTATTATTCGGTGCAGGTGTTATCCCTGAGGTGTGATGGTGTTAATTATGGTGGGGTATTGTTCGGTGCAGGTGTTATCCCTGAGGTGTGATGGTTTTAATTATGGTGGGGTATTATTCGGTGCAGGTGTTATCCCTGAGGTGTGATGGTGTTAATTATGGTGGGGTATTATTCGGTGCAGGTGTTATGCCTGAGGTGTGATGGTATAAACTCAGTGATAATTACATGGTGTCAGATCAGGCCTTAAATTATTGCTAGGATTATATTATGACAATTATAATCCGTGGCTTTGATGGCTGGCTGAATGTAATTATCACTTGACACGCATTGAACCCTTTGGCTGCTGTGCGTGGGTTTGGGTATTTTATTAAGGCCAACACCACAATATTGGCTTCAACGGAGACAAATACCAGCTGTAAAAGCCTTCCTATAGCATCTCAAGTAACCCTTTCCCTGACACTGATACACCTACCAATTAGCCTTAGAAAAACACTACACCATTTAGTTTTACAAGCCTTGGCAGACTGAAATATCTCCTGCTTGAACAGAAATAGGTTGGTTTATGAAGCCTCTGAATGTTGGGATTTCTCTGAACTGAACAAATACTTGCTTTACTTTGGTTACTGTGCTTTCTCTCTTTCCTCTCCATTCCTTCCCCCCCCCTTCCATCTTCTCTTCCCTTCCCCCCCCCCGCTTCTCTCATTTTTGTCACTTCTCCCATCGTCTGTCCTCTCACTTCCCATCTCTTCCCTCCTCTCCCCTCCTTATATCTCTCTTCCGTGTCTTCTCTTCCCTCTTGGTTTTTTCTTCTCTTTTCTCATCCCTGTTCTTTCTTCTATTCCTCTCCCTTTTTTTTTCTCCCCTCCATTCCTTTCTTCTCTTTATCTCTCTCCTCCACTCCTCTCCTCTCCTCTCCCCCTCTCTTCACCTCAACAATGGCTGGTCTCCTCATCCCAAACCTGTCTCTTCCCTCACACACCTTTTTCAATATTTTCGAAATGGCTCCTGTAAATTTACATACACACAGGTGAATTTACGTACACACAAAGGTGGCGTGTATGTATGTGTGTATGTACTGTATGTTATGTATGTATGTATGGATAGGGTTGGATATATGTGCATGTGCATTTAGTATTGAGGAAATGAGCTGGTATACACACACACACACACACACACACACACACACACACACACACACACACACACACACACACACACACACACACACACACACACACACACACACACACAAAGGAAGGGGAAAATACGACCTGATGCTTCCAAAGGACTAAACCCAGACCTCTCGGTGTGGTGGTTGGTGGTTGTAGATTGTGGTAGTTGTGGTGGTGGTTGTAGTAGTTCTGTTGAGTGGTGGTAGGAGTGGTGGGTGGTAGCCAATGTTATGTATTTTAAGATGAATGTGGTAGGAAGTGTGGTGGTGGTAGCTGTGGTAATGACTGCAGAGAAGTTGGCGGTAGTGATAGTAGCAGCAGCAGCAGCAGTAGTAGTAGTAGTAGTAGTAGTAGTAACATCTGTGAGTGGTAGCTTTATTGGTAGACAATGGTTGTTGTGGTAGAGGTGGTTGTGACTGGGATTTGTGGTTGTAGTGATGGTGGTAGTAGTGTTGGTGATGGTTAGTGGTGGTAGTTAATGGTGGTTGGTAGTGGTAGTTAATGATGGTTGGTAGTGGTAGTTGATGATGGTTGGTAGTGGTAGTTAATGGTGGTTGCTTTTCATTATTATCAGGGGTGACAGACTATGTAAAATTTCCACACACACACACACACACACACACACACACACACACACACACACACACACACACACACTAGTTACGTAATTCACACAAGCAATGTTTTCAACAAAATCTCTCGCAAAAATATACGTTCATTGTGCACTTTTAATTTGCAGTTATTTTGTTCTATTATTATTTAGGTAAACAGTCTGGTTATGACTCCCCGCCCCCCTCTCTCTCAACTGTAGTTTTGTGTGTGTGTGTGTGTGTGTGTGTGTGTGTGTGTGTGTGTGTGTGTGTGTCAGGTGTGCATTCATTAGTGCTGTGTCATGCCACGTGTTTATATTTACCATACACACTGGGTTTGTTTACACTGCATCAGCTGATCCCGTAAGTGGCAAACGTTTTTGTCAATGGCGGACTGTGTTTGGAAGCATATTTAATTTTCATTCTTTTTAATGAGATTTTCCAGAGTGAATTTTATGCTACTGGTTTATATTAAATTTTGCTGATTCTATATAAGCGAGGGTGGAGTGGTGTGGGTCGGAGGGAGAGCAACATTCTGGCTGAGGAATGGATGGCATGGAGGGGATTTGCTTGATAGATAGGTGGATAGATACTGTATATTTAGGTCGGAAGAGAGTTATTTACTTAATTTGATTTTGTCACTAACCATGACAAAATATTGATAAACTGCCTGCCAGTCCACCTTCTTACAGTGATGACGTCTTATTATATTCTTGGTATATCCAGCCGAGTTTTCTTTATCTTAGGAATACCTTAACGAGCGGGATGGGTCAGGTACAGCCGTCATTAGCCCTTCCACTAACAGGTTGATTTTCTAAGCTGAGTAAAATAGTGTGGTGGCAGCAAGAACAGAATACAAAATACGTCATTGTGTTGAAGGGGTTGGTAGTTTGCATAAATACTTGTCTGTCCTTCTTATTTTTGTCCATCAGGTACACAAGTCTGCATTATGTGCAGTTCTTCAGCACAGTTCATAGACGCCTTTACTTTTCTTCTGTTGTCTTCATCTCTTTCAACCTTGTTTGTTTTTCTCTCGCTCCCTCTTTTAGTTATCCAACCTTTACTATTACATTTACTTGCTTTACTCTGCCCTCTCTCTCCACCCTGTCCTCCCTGCCCCCTACCTACCCCCCCCCCGCTGGGTCCATTAGTCCGGCAGGTCCCAGGAATCATTTCTCTGATGGCTTTCTCTCTCCTTGTCCTTCACCTTTTTGGTCCGTATTTTCGTAACCTTTGCAGGCTTTCAGCCATCTTTTCCTTTGCCATATATTTTCTATACTACACCAACTATTCCGTTTTTTATTATCGTCATAGATTACATAAATAACATACAAGAGAATATGACATGACACACACATAACTTGACATACACATAACGTGACATAAACAACACGTGACATATATTTCACGTAATAAGGAAGATGTGGTGAGCAGCCTTCTTCACCAACGATATTACGAGCCTGTGTGTGAGGCTCTTGTCCAGTGTCTCACCTGACCCTTGGCACCAGCATACACTGACTGTTTACACCACTGCATCACCACACCTCACCCTTGGCACCAGCATACACTGACTGTTTACACCACTGCATCACCACACCTCACCCTTGGCACCAGCATACACTGACTGTTTACACCACTGCATCACCACACCTCACCCTTGGCACCAGCATACACTGACTGTTTACACCACTGCATCACCACACCTCACCCTTGGCACCAGCATACACTGACTGTTTACACCACTGCATCACCACACCTCACCCTTGGCACCAGCATACACTGACTGTTTACACCACTGCATCACCACACCTCACTCTTGGCACCAGCATACACTCACTGTTTACACCACTGCATCACCACACCTCACCCTTGGCACCAGCATACACTGACTGTTTACACCACTGCATCACCACACCTCACCCTTGGCACCAGCATACACTGACTGTTTACACAACTGCATCACCACACCTCACTCTTGGCACCAGCATACACTCACTGTTTACACCACTGCATCACCACACCTCACCCTTGGCACCAGCATACACTGACTGTTTACACCACTGCATCACCACACCTCACCCTTGGCACCAGCATACACTGACTGTTTACACCACTGCATCACCACACCTCACCCTTGGCACCAGCATACACTGACTGTTTACACCACTGCATCACCACACCTCATTCTTGGCACCAGCATACACTGACTGTTTACACCACTGCATCACCACACCTGACCCTTGGCACCAGCATACACTGACTGTTTACACCACTGCATCACCACACCTGACCCTTGGCACCAGCATACACTCACTGTTTACACCACTGCATCACCACACCTGACCCTTGGCACCAGCATACACTCACTGTTTACACCACTGCATCACCACACCTGACCCTTGGCACCAGCATACACTCACTGTGTACACCACTGCATCACCACATCTCACCTTTGGCACCAGCATACACTCACTGTTTACACCACTGCATCACCAGGTGGTACATCCTTAGCTTCATATTGTCACGTGTTCAGGTGGGAATACGTAACAACCCTCGCTGTTTACTTTTTGCTATTAATTCTTGTTGATAACCATATATTTATAAAGTAGGTACATGCAGGTGATTTATTGACGTGTGATATGTATAGAATATTTGCAGGATGTTTGTGACGGCAGTAGGGAAGATGAACCATTTCAGTGTACGGGGTCTGGTCTAAACTGATTTATATCGCCTTGTGTTGCTGGAATATTACAGTTGTCATCGTATTTATCACATTATATCTTGTGACAACAGTGCCATCCTTCTGGTTCTTTGTGTCTGTGTAAAAATGAATGATGTGGCGTGAGAATTTGAGACGGTGAGTGAAAGTGAGAGAGAGAGAGAGAGAGAGAGAGAGAGAGAGAGAGAGAGAGAGAGAGGGGTCAGGAGGAACGGAAAGCGACCATTTACATATATTTCACTCGACCCTTCTGCTTTTTCCCTCTCCTCTCCTTCTGACAGCATCTCTCTCTCTCTCTGTCTTTCTCATCACGATTCATACCTTCCAGGACTCTATTAACTGTCTTCCCACCCTACATAATTCTTTTCCTTTTTCATCCGGTCCCCCATTATTATTCATTCTCCTTTGATCTGAGAGAGAGAGAGAGAGAGAGAACTAGGAGGTCCGTGTGCGTGTGTGCGCGCGCGCTTGTTATCTTGTGCCTCTGTGTTTACAACGCCGTATTAGCCTTTGTTTTACTCCCATTGTTTACATTTACAACACTTTATTGCTTTGTTATTTGTACTCCCGTATGGCTTTATTTACTCTTCCAGTATCGTGTTTCGTTCATATATGTTTATATTACACCCACGTGAAGTTGCTGGTTTCCACTCTCATGTATTGCATTGATGTTTTGTATTTACATTATTATTATTATTGTTATTATTATTTTGTCTCCAGCATCATTTATTTTTTCTCTTCTTGTAAACCCACTTGGTTCTGTTAACATTTTCACAAGCTTTGGACTTTTGACGCCTGGTGGTCTAATGGGTTAAGGCGCTTCAGCCGGATGGGATTACATCCATGGGATGGATAAGGGTGAATGCTCTTATAATGCTACTCAGGGATGATCGACTGGTCACTCGGCTTAAATGTCTGAAATAAACTGTCTATCCCCTTCAACCTTAGCCTCCTGCTGGGGCAATAAAGGACTCAGTACGTTGATTATGTTAATGTATTGGTGGGTTTGGTGGCCACTTCAACACATGTGTAGATTTGGATAATTTACCTGCATCACTGACCCTCTGAACCATCTCAGGTTTGGTGTGGAATTTCAGTGATAAAGAAAGAGAGAGAAAATAACCATCTCAGGTTTGGTGTGGAATTTCACTGGTAAAGAAAGAGAGAGAAAATAACCATCTCAGGTTTGGTGTGGAATTTCACTGGTAAAGAAAGAGAGAGAAAATAACCATCTCAGGTTTGGTGTGGAATTTCAGTGATAAAGAAAGAGAGAGAAAATAATTGGTTGACGTCATTCAGGCAGGATATTACCCTAGATGGCCTGTGTATTTCCCTCTTTCCTCGTCATTAACTCTCCCTCCTTTTCTCTCCCCAGTAACCTTCCTTCCTCCTCTTCCCTTCCCTTTTCTCCCTCCCCTTTTCCTTCCTCTCCTCATCTATTCCTTCTTTCTACAAATAGTGTACCTTTTCCATCTTTGTTTTTATTTTCCTTCTCTTTCGTCTTCATTTTCTCATTCCCCTTCTGCATCCTCTCCTTATCCACTCCTGTTCATTTCAGCTTTTTTTTTCTTTTCTAAAATTGCCTTAACCTTTTCCCACTTTCCTCTCCTCTTCTTCTCTTCCTTCTCGCCTTTTTCCGTCACCGTTTTCCTTCATCCTCACGGTTTCCTTCTCACCCCCACCGTCTTTTCTTCAGATGACTTTTTCCTGCCTTCCTCTTCTTTTCTACTTTTCCCTCTCCCTTTTCTCCTTCCCTTTATCCCTACCTCTTATTTACTCCCTGTTCTCATTCTGCTGTTTTCTTGTTTTCTTTTTGCTGTTCACCATCACTGTCATCTTTCCATTGGCTTTGGTTTCCTCTTTTCTTCTGCCCTTCCATTTTCTTTTCCCCTCCCTTCCTTACCAACCTTTCTTTCTTCCTCTCATCCTTCCCTCTTCTCCCATCTTCTTATTAACCTTCTCCCCTCACTTCTTCCTTCACCCCTCCCTTCCCTCATCCCTCCTCATCCCCTCTTCTCCCATTATCATTACGTCTTTATTCCCCTCTTCCCTCCTTCTCCCCCTCCTTTTTTTCACCCATTTCATCGGCCCCTTTTTTCCCCTCGTCCATCTTTCCTTCTCCCTCTTCCTCACCCATTAATAACCATTTTTTCTTCTCCCTCCATCTTAGCCTTCCTTCCTCATCCTTTATGAAGTGATGGAGAGATAGACATAGATTGATGGAGAGATGGATGGTTAGATGGATTGAAGTTGGTGGATAGATAATTGGAAGAGCTGATTAGAACAGACAGATAGATAAATATTTGAATGGACAGGAGATGATGGATGGATAAATAGAATACCTGATCAAAAATTGGTAGATACAGTAGGTAGATAGATAGATAGGTAGATAGTAGGTTGGATGGATGGGGTTGACGGCTGGATAAATGGAACTGATCAAAAGATAGATAAATAGAACTGATTAAAAGATAGATAGATAAATAGAACTAATCAAAAGATAGATAGATAGATAAATAGACAGATAGATCGATAGACATATATTTTGCTTCCTCTCTGTCCGTGGTGTTTTTCCTGGAGTCTGGCCAAGAAGCATTACTCGTATAAGACATCCATCCATTATCTGCTTCCTTCCTTACCCTTCTTACCCCCTCTCTTGACCCTCCCCCCACCTCTCCTTACCTCCTCTCTCCCTCACCCTTCCTCTTCTTCCATCCTCTCTCCCCTGTCCCTCTCCCTCACCCTTCCTCTCCTCTCCCCTCTCCCTCACCCTTCCCCTCCTTCCCCTCTCCCCTCTCCCTCTCCCTCACCTTCACCCTTCCTGTCCTTCCTTCCTCTCTCTCCCCGCCCTGTCCCTCCCTCTTCGTTCTGATTCTTCATTCCTCCCTCTTTCCTCCCCCTTTTCACCTTTCTCTTCCATTCCTTCATTCCTTCTTCCTTCGTCCTTACCTTCTTCTTTCTACCTTTTCTCTCCTACCTCCCCCATCCCATCCTTCCTCTCTCCCTCCACCCCGTCCTTCCTTTCCCATCTTTCTTTCTCCCTCCTTCTCCCTCCCTCTCCTTCATTGCTCCTTTCCTCCTTCCTTCCTGTTTTCTCTCCCTTCCTTCTCTTTCCCAACCCTCCATACCTCCCTCCCTTTTCCTCCTCCCTCCCTCCCTCCCTCCTCCGTATCTGTGTCTTCGTTCTCACTCCTTTTCCTTCGTTTTCCTCCTGTCCTTCTTCCTCCTTTCCTTGCTGTCTTCTCCCTCTTTGCTTACTTTCTTACCATTCTTGATTTTTCTTTCTCTCTAATTTTCATATTATTATCAGTCTTTCCTTTCATTTTCCTTCTTCCCCCCCCCAGCACTCTCTCTCTCTCTCTCCAAAAAAAAAAAAAAAAAAAGCTGGAACTGCCTTTATGATGGAATACTAAGGGGAAACAAGGGGTAGCCTGTACAGAGGAGAGGAGAGGGGAAAAAACAAGGGAAGATGGCAGAGGTGGAGGGAAGCAATGGCAGTAGAGGGAAAAAAGGAAATATATGGGCAGGAAGGGGAAGAGGAAATGTGTGTGTGTGTGTGTGTGTGTGTGTGTGTGTGTGTGTGTGTGTGAGAGAGAGAGAGAGAGAGAGAGAGAATGAAATACGACCAAGAGAGAGTGCAGAGAGGGAGAGTTAAATAACGAAAGGAGGAAGAGATAAATGACCGAAGAATTAGGTAATAGTAAACTAAGGAAGACCAAGTACATAGATTAGGACGAAGAGATAAAAAAGATAGGATGATAAGGGAAGAGAACGAATGTCAGTGGGAGAAGCGGGGAGAGATAGCACGATGAAGAAGGGGAGGCAAAGGAGAGATAAAAGGAAAGGAATTTGTGCTGGTGGTGGAGGGAAGATGGGCAGAGGAAGGTGGTGTGTGTGTGTGTGTGTGTGTGTGTGTGTGTGTGTGTGTGTGTGTGTGTGAGAGAGAGAGAGAGAGAGAGAGAGAGAGAGAGACTGGCAGTAGGAAGTGTACAGTTCTGTGAGGGGTGTTCCTATTGCTCGTTACACTCCTAGTCGATACATTCACCATCTGAGGGAGGCAGGAAGTGGGGGAGACAGGGAGACACACGGAGGGCAGGGAGTGAGGGGGATAGGGAGACACACGGAGGGCAGGGAGTGAGGGGGATAGGGAGACACACGGAGGGCAGGGAGTGAGGAGGATAGGGAGACACATTGAGGGCAGGGAGTGAGGGGGATAGGGAGACACACGGAGGGCAGGGAGTGAGGGGGGTAGGGAGACACACGGAGGGCAGGGAGTGAGGGGGATAGGGAGACACATTGAGGGCAGGGAGGGAGAATAGACGAGAGGAAGAAATAAGTAACTAGGGAAGGGAGGGAGATGGAGAGGGGATAGAGAGACGGTCAGAGGTTGAAGAAGGAAACGAGAGATTAAAGAGAGACCCGGTTAGAGAGGGAGAGAGAGAGAGAGACATTAAAGCGAGGCAGAGGAAGAAGGGAGAGAGAGGGAAAGAAGAGACACTACAAGAGAGAGGAAAGAGAGGCACTGAAAGAAAGGGAGAACAAGAAGGTAGAGAGCGGGGAAGGGAGGGAGGCAGAGGCAGAGGGAGGAGAGACAGGGGAAAGAGGTAGAGAAGGAGAGGACAGAGACGAGAAAGAGACAAAAAGGAGATAAAGAAGGGAGAGTGAGGGAAGAGTGACGTCAGAAGAAAAGGAAGACGGAAGAAATAGGGTGAAAAAGAGAGGCGGGAGGTTGGGGGAAGAGAGAGAGAGAGAGAGAGAGGGAGGGGGGGAGGAAGGGAGAGATGACCGTAAAAGGCTGTTGGATTTCCCCTTTCCCCTCACTGATGCCGGCAAAATCTCTCTCTCTCTCTCTCTCTCTCTCTCTCTCATTACTGTTGTTAAGGGGTAGTGACTCATATACTCCCGTTGATCCTACATGGCCTTACGACCAGTTGAGGGAGAGAGAGTAATGTGTGTGTGTGTGTGTGTGTGTGTGTGTGTGTGTGTGTGTGTGTGTAGATTTATGTGTACAATGGCCTTGATAAAGCTTGTTACTATGTGAATGATTGTAGTGGGGTGTTTAGATAACGGGGAGAGAAAGGAGAGGAAGGGAGATGAAGATGGGCAGGGGGAAGGGGAGGGGTAAGAGGAAAGGGAGATGGGAAGAGAAGGGGGAAGGGGGAGGGGGAGAAGAAGATAATTATGTGTTGAGTGGAGCCAGCTAGCATGAAGAATGAGAAATTTGTCGGGAGAGAGAGAGAGAGAGAGAGAGAATGTGGCACTTGAGTTTTGATGGGGACCTGGTGCCAGACGCTTCAAGAGGCAGGCACTGTGGCCCTTCATAAAGCAGTACTTCCTGACTCACTCTCACTCACTGTCGTTCACTTCTTGGCTTACCCTCATTCACTTCCTGAATCACTTTCACACACTTCCTGACTGGGTCTCACTATCACTCACTCCTGACTCACTCACCTTCATTCACTTGCACCCACTTCCTGACTCACTCTCAAGCACTCACTTTCATCCACTTCCTGACTCACTGTCACCCACACTCACTTTCACTCACTTGCTTACTCACTATCACTTCCACTTCCTGATTCACCCTCACTCACTTTCACTCACTTCGTGGCACACTCATCCTCACTCACTTTCACTCCTGACCCACTCTGACCCCCAATTACTTTCACTTCCCGACTCTCACACTCAGTCACTTTCACTCACTTCCTGACTTATTGTCACCCTCACTCGCATTGGCATACTCACCCTCACTCAATTTCACTCACATCCTGACTCACCCACCTACCCTCTCCCTTCTCCACTCCCATTCCTACTTCATTCACCTTTTCCCCTCTCCCATCCACCTTTTTCCCTCTCCCCCTCACCCATCCACCTTTTTTTTTTGTATTCTTTCCTCGCACACGTTGGTTCGATCTTTAATGTAATAAGTTTTCCCTCAACAATAACCTCAGTCTAGGCTATTAAGGTTTCCTGTTATCTGTACTTTCTATTATTCCCCTCCATCTTTCTTCTCCTCTCCTCCTACCTTACCTCCATATCTCTTGCTTTCCCCTCTCTCCTCTCCTCCCCTCAAGCTCTCTCTTCCCCTGTCCACAATTCCTCTCTCCCCTCTCTCTCTCTCTCTCTCTCTCTCCCTCTTATACCCTCGCCAGTTCCCTCTGCCATCTCTTTCTCATCTGTTATAAGTAGTTGGTGTAATCTGTGTGTGGAGGAGTTAGCCAATCAGGATGTGGCGTGGATTAGTGCCGGGTGAAAGTTTTAATCTGACAACACGTAAATTGAGAGAGAGAGAGAGAGAGAGAGAGAGAGAGAGAGAGTTTTATCAATACCGGTACTATTTTTTCTCCTTCACATTCTTTGATCTGCTTATTATTCCTCTACCTTTCATATCACCCCTCTCTCTCTCTCTCTCTCTCTCTCTCTCTCTCTCTCTCTCACCAAACCCTTCGTCTCCACACAGCCATATTCTCTGGCTCATTTCCTTCCCTGAGTCCTTTATATTCTCCCTCATTTATCTGCCTTTGTACCTTCTTATCATTATTTTTTTACTTAGTTATTTTCTTCCTTGTTCCTGTTATCGACCCTTTAGTACGATGACGATAGAGTTAAGACGATTTCAGTGTAAAGGAGACGTCTCGTAGGGATGCGGTTAGTAATATTTTCTTTGCCTGTTGTGTCTTCACTTCCCTTCGTATGTTCATCCTCTCATCCTTCTCTCAGCGAAAAGCGTAATGTGTTAAGGAGTTAGAAGGAGGGTAGGACAGACGTTGAAACACAAGATAGTGGTAGTACACAGTGGTATGGTGTAGGAGGGTAGGACAGACGGTGAAACACAAGATAGTGGTAGTACACAGTGGTATGGTGTAGGAGGGTAGGACAGACGGTGAAACACAAGATAGTGGTAGTACACAGTGGTATGGTGTAGGAGGGTAGGACAGACGGTGAAACACAAGGTAGTGGTAGTACACAGTGGTATGGTGTAGGAAGGTAGGACAGACGGTGAAACACAAGGTAGTGGTAGTACACAGTGGTATGGTGTAGGAGGGTAGGACAGACACAAAGCATAGATCAGGAACAGTTAAACAGAGGACAGTGGTAATAGACAGTTGTTTGGATTAGAATTAGCTAAACTGATGGTTGGCGGTGTAAGCATACTCTCCACAAACTGCACGGCGATCACAGCACTCCAGCTCAAGAGACAGAGGCCGAAATAAAGTGGCATCGCGTAGGAGGCTTGGTAACAGCACTTCCTTAGGCACCAATTTTGCTATTTACACCTTAACATTGTGTGGTTTGTTATTTGTGGCGTTGTAGATATCAACATACAATACACTAATGAAACTGAATATAATATTGAACAGTAATATGCAGAATAAACCACTAAGGAAAAGGTGTTACGAACTATCGAAAGCGATGTAGCATCTGATATACAGTGTTGTTCGGACATAAGACGAGCACAATACCGACCAGGCCACCTAGTCGCCCATTTTGTTATTAAGGTCAGGCCACACAGCCGCCATGACCCCAGTCAGTACACCGCAGGGGTTGTGAAGGCGCCTGTCCCCCACCACCTGTGTTTACCACCTGGGATACGCAGCACTGATTGCAGGGGATTTCTGTAGTTTTATCTTTTTTATCCTATCACCCCACCTACTCTCTCTCTCTCTCTCTCTCTCTGTGTCCTTAATGGTCAGCCTGGTCATTTTGTAGTTTGGTTGTATCATTTGTGGTTGAGGGAGAAAAAGGAAAGAAGCGAGAAAAGGTGAAAGTGAGGGCAGAACAGGGAGAGGGAGTGATATATACTGTATATATAGATAGATAAATAGATAGATAGATAGAGAGAGAGAGAGAGTGGGGGGTGGGGTGGGGTGGGGTGGGGGTTAAGGTAGGTTGATCTCACAATGGAGAGGGTCAAGGTGGTGTCATGAACCAATAACTGTGTAACCCAAAGCTAATGTTGACACCTGACATACACACCACTACACTAACACTGTGTGTGTGTGTGTGAGAGAGAGAGAGAGAGAGAGAGAGAGAGAGAGAGAGAGATTAGGGGGACAATGACAGGACACAGCACGAAGGGCGGTGTGTGGAGCGGGTGGGGTGGGTGGGTTGGGTTGGTGTTGGTCGCCGTCCTCTCCTAATGTTGGCAGTGACGGAGTGGGGTCAGGCGTGGAGGGAAGGGGAGGAAGGAGGATAGTGGTAAGGCTTAGGTAAGGCAGAAAGATAGATGGATGACAGAGAGGGGAGATGGGTTAGACAGAGAAGAGGAGACAAAATGAACCTGTACAAGAACAAGGGATTAAAGATTTATGTTAGAGGAGAGGAGAGGGGAGGGAGATTGGTTGTCTGTAGGTGGAACATAAAGAATATCCATGCAAACGATAAAATATTTGTAAACAGAATAACGAGAGCTCGGAGAAGGGGAAAAATGATGAATAACGATAAGAATAACTGTAAGAAAGGAAGACAATGGAAAGAGGAAGACATGAGTAAGAGTTTAGGAGGAATAGGAAGATAAGACAGTGGGACTAAGACAAGAGGTTAAATAGGACAGTAAGACGAAGGCAAGAGGAAGAAGAATGTCAGACGAAGAAAATATGAAGACGGTCAGAGAAAGAGGAAAAATAAGAGAAGGAGGAAGAACTAGACCCTAAAAACAAGAAGACGGTGATACAAAGAGGAAGAAAGACAGTAGGACAAAGGCAAGAGTCAGTGAATAAAAGGAATTAATAGGGAGAATAAGACATCAAAACTAGGGTAATATTACATGCCAGGTCAGGGCGGGAAGTGGTTTAAGTAGTGTTGATATGCCAGCACAAGTGTACCTGGTAACAAATGGTACATCAGTGCCAGGCTTCACCAACACACTTACCACCAATGCCCTGTCCTAACTGTGATGTGGTGTTGCAGGATGGACAAGCAAACAACACTGCACAGTCTTGACACGCCTCTGTTCGTCCTGCAGAAGCAGATCGCACTTACGGGAGGTGATTGATTAAATGTTTATCTGTGAACTGAAACAGTGGATTGTGTGACCTCATCGCCTACACTGCAATATCCGGTGCAATATACAGTGCAATATACAGAGCCTGCTACAGTAATACACCACTCACACTACAACATACACCTCAAACGTAGCAGAACTTAATGTTGTAACACACCACTCACACTAAAATACACAGTACAATACACACTACAGTATGTACAGTCCAGTACAATGAAACATTCACATTACAATATACACATACACTTCAAATATAGCAGAGGTCAGTAGTATAAAATACCACTCACACTACAGTATAGTACATACTACAATACACTTATTACATTTAGCACAGACTGGGGTGTTGCCGACCACGTAACATTACAATACACACTAAAGTAAACAGGTCAATACGCTTAGACTCCACCCCAACCCCCCTTTGTTTTTCCCCGCTCGTCTACCCCTTGTATACCCCCTCACCCCATCCACGGCCGGAAATGTAGTGTGTCAGGAAAGGACCACAGGATATTGGTGTGTGTGTGTGTGTGTGTGTGTGTGTTCTTCTATTTTAAAGGTGTTGCCTCTTAACCCCTTCAGTACGATGACGTCTAATATATATTATTCTCGCAGTGACTAAACCATTATGTCCAAATTAGTGGATCTCTCATATTGAAGGGGTTAATCTCAACGGTACAGTTGCAAGTGATTACAATCATTGCCACGAGAGAGAGAGAGAATATATATATATATATATATATATATATATATATATATATATATATATATATAAATAACAGAACAGAGGAAGGAAAAAAAATGGGTAAAAAAAAATAATCCATACACCAGATTACTGGTGTCCTCTGTTCATAAAATATCTGTAACAGTTAGACTTGAACAGTTGTGGGTTGAAATTTGGAGGAAAACAACTCTGGGGAATTGAGTTCCAGAGAGATGCAGTTCGGGGAATGAAAGAATTCTGATAGGCAGAAGTTCTGCAATATGGTTGAGTGACATTCCAGTCATGAGCGCTACCAGATGCCCGTGTAGCACGAGGGAAGGCATGGAGAGGTGGCACCATGGACGCAACTTCGTCTGAGCATTTGCCAAAAAAATATCTGTAAAATAATGCAAGGGAGGCAACATTCCTTCTTACTTGCAGGGGAGGTAGTTTATATGTGATGGCAGGGTTGTTAATGATTCTAACAGCTTTATTCTGAATTTTGTCTATATATATTGCCAGACGCCTCAATCCCGTTCGGGGTGGCCATAAACAAATCGCCTCCACGTCGTCCTGTCCCCCGCCTTTTCACTGCCCTGCTCCCAACTCACACACCCCCTCTCTCATATACCTCTCCACCCCATCCCTCCCTCTCATCCTCGGCCTCCCCCTCCCTCTCCCCCCCTCCACCTCACTCACATACACTCTCTTCGTCAGTCTTTCACCCTCATCCTCTCCACATGGCCAAACCACCTCAGTGTATTCCTCCTAACGCTTCCTATCACATCCACACCACAACGCTCCTTTATATCCATATTTGTCAGCCTGTCTCTCCATGTGACTCCTCAGACTCCTCTTAAGTAACTCATTTCCACTGCTCTCACTCTTGACTTGTGTCCTTCCAACAACGTCCAAGCTTCACTTCCATACGTTAGAGTTGGTATCACAATACTGTCATGTAGTAACTTTTTCACTTCCATGCTCACTTCCCTGTTTCTTATCACTGCTTTCAAGGAACCATTAACCCGAACACTGATAATCCGAAAATCCCAATAATCCGAATTTTTGAAGAAGGCTGACAAAAACTCCAAAAGTAAAAAACAAAGATCAAAATTAAAAAATTCAAACTGGGTGCCGAAGTGCCGAGTGTTGTGGTCATGGAAGTTTCATGGAAGGAAGCTTCTGTATACTTTGATAAACTGGTGCATTTCATTGAACAAAATAATCATTACTATGGGGCTGAGGTGATCAATTTCCATATCTTGCAAAACGAGTTCTACAAGAAACGTGCGCAGACTGTCAGGCAGGCTGATATCCCTGACTGGCTGAAGTGCATGAGGAACCAGGCAGGTAAATCCACTGATGACGACGCAAGACCAGCTACCCACACTCCAAAGAAGGCTCCTCAAGGAACCGTAGAAGAAGCAGGTGGTCCTGAGCCGGTGCTCGAGGACGATGAGTGACAGTGACAATCAAAGTGAATTATACAGTGCTGTACCGTAGGTTTTAGGAGGTTTCCACAGTAATACATAAGTTTTTGTGCTTTTACAGTACGTGCATATTATTATTAACCCTGGACTTTCTCTACTCTCTCTAATTGGATTTACCTGCCTACAACTGCTGCTTTCAACACTATGCATTACTGGTGAGTTTAACAACCCATTATTTACCAATTACAGTTCGTGTCTTCAGTAATACATTATTAAGTAAAAAATTTGTGTAATATGTAATGTTAATATGTGCCATATTGTATTATGAATGAATGAAAAGTGATCCATTTGGTAAAATTTCAGTTTAAACATGAAATTTAGTGTCTTAGGGTCCCACCCAAAAATCCGAAAATCTGATAATCCGAATGATTCTTGGTCCATTGCCATTCGGATTAATGGACTTTTACTTTATATCTATATCTATCTATCTGTCTATCTATCTATCTATCTATCTGTCTATATATATATATATATATATATATATATATATATATATATATCTGTATATATAAATATTATTTTACTTTTAGGTAAGGTACGCTTCACACACACACACACACACACACACACACACACAGACTGTAAGACTGAGTGATGTCGTCGACGGCCTAGCTAAAAAAAAAAAAAAAATGGGAGAGGAGCAGGCCTTGTCATCTTCATCTCCTGCGATTGATCATCCATCTTTTTCAATGTTTTATCAGTTTCGTAGCTTCGTTCATTGCCATACCTCAGTTTTCCACACAGTTATTTGTAGTATCATATTCGTCGTGTGGTTGTTGTGGATAGTGTTGTGATGGACAGTTTGAGAAGGGAGTGGAATAGTGAAGGGTGGTCATCAGCGTATGAGTGGATAGGTATGCATGTAAAGTTGTAAACATTATACTGACTTAGACCATTGTAGTAACTAACCTGGCAGTGAGTAATGACTTTCGGAAACCATTTTTGGAGCCCAATAACCATTTCAGAGTACATCGTAAGAGTTTCATTTCTGTACGCCTACAGAGTGGACCCATATTATTACTCGCGAGTGTACAGGTCAGAAGGCCATTGCTGACTAGGGGGGAAGAGTTAGTAACAAGAGAGAACCCTGAGAAAAATCACAATAATAGTTATATGTAAGTGCTCGTGGGCCCTTCGGGCCCCTCACACTTGCTCCTGCGGAGGGCTCTCACGCAGCGCGCCCCTTTTCTCGTGCTTTGCACTAGTTTCCTCGTGCATCTCACTTGTTTCCTCGCGCATCGCGCATGTGTTGCGATCATTTCAGGTAAACTGAGTCACGTTTATGTACTGTTTTAGTCTAACGTTGTCACTTTGATTTTTTGCAGCAAACCAAGTGATCGTGTTATTTGCAGCTTCGGGAATGGAACCCAAGTTGTCCGAACGCAAGTCCGACATACACCCACAGACACACGGCTACTGCTACAGGATATTTTAGTTGTAGCTATGGGCCAAAAGTTCTACGGAGATCCTATGCCGGGCGCCGGGAGCTGCGTTTTTTGGTCAAAATGTGATCACTCATTAAATATAGTAAAAGTTTTTCAATCGTGATGGGACCAATTTTTTTTTCACATCAGCGAATTTTTTGCGATTTTTTTTACCAATATTGGTGCGATTTGAATGTGTAGTTTCGGCTGCCCAAAATACACACACACACACACACACACACACACACACACACACACACACACACACACACACACACACACACACACACACACACACACACACACACGGCTAGTTTTATAGTATATTAGAAGAAGACCAGTGGCCGTCTACATCAGTGCTTATCCAACGATCAGGATGTAATGAGATGAAAGCTGAGAAGGAGGGATTAAATTTGTAGGAGGGCAGTTTGGAAATCGAAGGATTATGCCAGACTCTACCAAAGGCCTTGAGGTTCTAGTGCAATAAAAGGACTTGTTGTTGTTGTTGTTGTTGCATTACTTCACAAAATTACGATGAGTGTGTACAATAGATGGAAATAACAACAGCCTATGATGAATAATGTAAATGTTGGTGTTTGTGAAGCCTTACACATACATGTAAATATGACTTAATTCATTATACATGCTAATGCTAATACTCTGAGGCTCTTGGCTGTGTGATGTCTAAGGATTATATATTCTTTGTACTGTCTTAAGGAACCAGTATTAGGCCTGAAATGTATATTCTTGTTTAGCATTTATTTATTAACTGATATAAAGTTGATTGGCTTTAGTGCAGGACAAAACTCGTTTTTATTATTGTTCATTGTTTTACTTTCTGTTCCTTTCATGTTCCCATATTTATTCTCTCTCTCTCTCTCTCTCTCTCTCTCTCTCAGCGACGATATACCTGGTACTGTAAAACTAACTCCAGCAAATTGGCAAACATTTAATCACCAGTTCATGAATACGTAAAAAGAGCATTTTGTGTGTGTGTGTGTGTGTGTGTGTGTGTGTGTGTGTGTGTGTGTGTGTGTGTGTGTGTGTTCCATCGTGAGTGATGTTTTAAAATTTATTGGTCCTAATGGAGGTTCTCTCTCTCTCTCTCTCTCTCTCTCTCTCTCTCTCTCTCTCTCTCTCTCTCTCTCTCTCTCTCTCTCTCTCTCTCTCTCACTCACTCACTCACTCACTCATACACACACACACCACTGACTCAGTTCATGGGTTTTAACTTTTGTAATTGGTGTTGGTGGCTGGATTTTGGAGGTCTGGCACACACTCACGCACGCACGCACAAACTGACGCACCCTGGCAATCCATATTGTGAGAGAGAGAGAGAGAGAGAGAGAGAGAGAGAGGGCAAGGAATTTCCTTCCACATGCAAGGCACAACTCTTGCCTCTCATAATCTCACAACTTCACATATTTTTCTTTCCCCATCTTACTTTTCTTACTAAGCCAGAATGGAACAAAACTTTTCATTGTCTAGACTCTCTCTCTCTCTCTCTCTCTCTCTGGTTAAGTGAGAGAAAGCAACGAGTCGTTATAAATGGAGTAGAGTCAGACTGGTCTCCAGTGACCAGTGGTTTCATCAGGGATCAGTGTTGGGACCAGTCCTATTTAATATATATATTAACGATATCGATGTTGGCCTAAACAATTTTATTTCTAGATTTGCAGACGACACAAAAATCGGCAACACTATATTAACTGAAGAAGACAGAATTAGCCTTCAAAATGACCTTAATAAAATTATCAACTGGTCAGAAAAATGGCAAATGCCCTTCAATGTAAGCAAATGTCAGGTACTGCAATGTGGGAAGAAAAACAAAAGGTACGATGATTACGAAATGAAGGGCCAAATCATTAGCAAGTCCTCATTAGTTAAGGACCTAGGCGTACTAATTTCAGACGATCTGAAATGTTCAAATCAGTGTATCTCTGCCGCCAAGAAAGCCAACAGGGCCCTAGGCTTCATCAAAAAACATTTTACATATAAAAGCAAAGATATTGTAATCCCCCTATACAAAAGCATAGTCAGGCCACACTTAGAGTTTGCAGTGCAATTTTGGGCGCCTCACCTAATTAAAGATATAGAAATACTGGAAGCGGTCCAGCGTAGGGCAACCAAGTTAATCCCGTCCCTGAGGAATAAACCATACCTCGAGAGACTCAGGGAATTAAACCTATTCTCTCTTAGAAAACGGAGACTCAGGGGACAACTGATGGAATGTTTTAAGATTCTAAAAGGCTTTAGTAATACTGATTCAAGCAAGCTATTCACAGTAATTGCCGAGACTGTAACTCGAGGAAATGGTATGAAGTTGCAAGCAAGGAGGGCTAATCTTGATACAACCAAAAACTTCTTCACTTACTCTGTTGTAAGCGAATGGAATAAACTCCCTGGGAATGTGATTGAGAGTGGTACCATAAATATATTTAAAAAGAGACTGGACATGTATCTCGACGCAACTGGTATCGTTTAGTTAGGATGGAGCAGTTATTGCATATTCGCGTCTGCATTCATCTGTCTATTAGACACAGTATTTTAGAATATATATAATAGATAAACATTCTATTCATCTTTTGATTTAAAAAAAAAAAAAATTGGATGCATAGAGTAAGTATGTGGCTGCATGCCCAAATTTCCTTTTCCATATTATTCTACTTTCTGCCGATCCTATAAAATTCCTTCTGGTTTTTCATTCCTGCAAGGTATTAATTCCTCTCTTGTTTCCTGTACGGCAAATGCCGGAGGGTCTGGAGGGTGGGGGAGAGAGCCTTCTGCTGTGCTATCCTTTTCTCCTGCTCCTATGCACTATATTTGGATTAAGGCCGGACCACCTCGTAGGAAACGTAAGGTCTGTGTGGTCTGTGTATCTATGTAACTCTCTCTCTCTCTCTCTCTCTCTCTCTCAGCAGATGGCAAAAGTTAGGGTGCTGGAGACAGTAATTTTCCCTGTGTCCCTGATTCACTTAAAGTTGGCGTAAGTTTTGGCGGCAAGTGTTGTTACCCTTGGTGAGAGAGAGAGAGAGAGAGAGAGAGAAGAGCGTGGGAGGAGGGTGAGAATGAGAAGTGGGGCGGAGGAGGTAGAATTGGGAAGGAGGGAGGAAAGGAGGGGTGTGGAGAGGGGAAGAAAAAAGTAATGGAAGGTGAAATGAAAGGAGAGACGGAGGGAAAGGAACAGAAGGAGAGAGCAAGAGAGAGAGAGAAGGAAAGTAGGTAGAGACGAAGGGAGGAAAGGAGTAATGTGGAGGGAAAGGAGAGAAGTTGAGGACAGGAGGGAGGAAGATGAATTAAGGCTGTGTAATAAATGTAAGAATATCACCACTGAGGCTCCTATGACCCACTGATAATTGTGTACAATTCTGCCACTGCAAGAGATTACCAGAGTTGTGGCCACCATGACAGGGGCACGATTATTATTATTATATTTATTACCATTAATTGTTTTATTATTATTATTATTATTATTATTTATTATTTATTATTATTATTATTTATTATTATTATTATTATTATTTTTATGATCATCATTATTATTATGGTTATTATTATTATCATTATTATTATTATTATTATTATTATTATTATCATTTATTGTTTTCTTATTATTATCCATCCATCCATCATTCAGTCCTACATTGCCCCATGAGGAGCGTAAGAGCCTGGGGCTAGGCAGTTGGTCTCGACATTTAAGATGAGAGTGACCAGCCTCACTCATCCCTGAATGGCATTACATGAACAGTCAACCCCAGCCATCCCTTGGATATAAACCTTCACTGGCTCAATCAGATTGGAGCGCAATAATTACCCACTAAACCACCAGGCGCCAAAATTTGGTTATATGGCTACCACCCAGCGTAGTAAATGGTTTCCTGGTGTACATTAAACCATTTTGCTTGTCACTCAGTGTACTGCAGAGTCACCCACAGGCAGAAGGAAGAGGAAAGAATGAAGGAAAGAAAGACAGAAGAGGGAGTAAAGTCACCCGTAGTCAGAAGGACAAGGAAAGAATGAAGGAAAGAAAGACAGAAGAGGATGGAAGGAAAGAAGGTTGGAGGAGAGGAAGGGGCAGACACCCGACAGCAGCACTACATCAAATGAGTGGATGGTGAGCGCCCCCACCTACCACTAATTATTATTATTATCATTTTTATCATCAGCATGATCATTATTACTATTATTATTATTATTATTATTATTGTTATTATTATTATTATTATTATTATTATTATTATTACAGTATTATTACTATTATTATTATTATTGTTATTATTATTATTATTATTATTACAGTATTATTACTATTATTATTATTATTATTATTAGTTATTATTATTATTATTATTAGCGTCATTATTGTCTGGTTCGTTGTCGTTCACTTATGAGCTCCCTCGTCCATCAGCCTTTTGAGAGAGAGAGAGAGAGAGAGAGAGAGAGAGAGAGAAGAGAGAGAGAGAGAGAGAGAGAAAGAGAGGAGGGGGGGAGGCGGGAGGGAGTGTCTCAGCAATCAGGAGGAAAACAAACCAAGGAATTTCATTAGACAGCCAGGCTTTTATTCTTCCTGTCCCTTCCCCTGTCCCTGCCTCCTCCTGGCGTTCCCTTCTTCTTGTCTTCTTCCTTTTCCTGGACTTTCATCTTATTATTTTCTTCTCTTTCTTTCCTTTTTGCTTCATTCTTAAGTTGTTTGTCTTTCCGCCTTATTTTCTTCTTGTCTTGATTCTTCCTTCTTCCTCCGCCCACATTTCTCCTCCCGTCTTACAAATCCTTCTCTTTAACTTTCTTCATTTTCTTGTCCTCCCCCGCTTTTCACCTTTTCCTCTCCTTCCCCCTCCCTCCCTCCCTCTTCATTACTTCCTTCTCTTTACCTCTCTTATTTTTCGTCTCCTCTATTACTCACCGCTTCCTTTTTCCATTCCTTTCTTCCTCATTCCTACATTTTTTCAGTTTCGTCCTTCTCCTCTTCGCTAAATTTCTTCTTTCCGTTTCCCTTTACCTTTTCCTTACGTGTCATGTTTTTTCTTTCTCCTCCTCGTTAGTTTCCTCTGCTCTTTTCTTCCCCCTTCTTACTTTCTTCTCTCTATACTCCTCCTCCTCCTCTTCCTCTTATTTTTTTTCCTCTTTATCCAACCTGTCTCTCCCCCCCACCACCCCCATCATTCTATATCAGTCTCTCCTACTCTCTATTCTCTCTCACTCCTTACCTCCCACCTCACTCCTAAACTTCCCTCCCTCTCCCCTCTCTCCTGATCCTCTCTATCTGTTTTCTTTCTCCATGTCTTCTTTCTTTTCCCTCTCCCTTCTCTCCTCTCCTCTCCACGACGCTTATTGTTCCTCCATCTCTTCCTCCCATTCTTTCTCCCTCTTCATCTTCCCTCCTCTCTTTTCCCCGGTCCTCTCCCTCTCGCACTTCTCTTCAACCCTCTCTTCTCCTCCGTCTCCTCCTCTCCTTCTTCTCCCTCTGCCATCTTCTCTTCCCTCCCGTCTGGCCTTCACTGATAGAAAATATCCCTTTGTTTGCCAGGGAGAGAGGCGGGAAGAAAGGCAGGGAGATTAGGAGAGAGAGAGAGAGAGAGAGAGAGAGAGAGAGACAAAGAGTGAGAGGAGCTGAAGTATAGAGAGAGGGAAAATGATAGCAATAAAATAAAAAAATAGGAAATATAAGGCAGGGACAGCAGTAAGATTGTATACATTATGACCAGATTGTATCAGTAAACAGTTTTAACCTTGACCTTTGTACCACCACCACTACCACACCCAACCCCTACCACACACACACACACACACACACACACACACACACACACACACACACACAGGTAAATACATACAGATCCCCACTGGCATGGTGTGGGGCTCAGAACACTGTTGAATATTCCCACACACGCCGCCACCACCATCACCCTCTCCCTTTCCCTCGCCCTTATTTTACCTCCCTCATCCTCCTACCTCACCCTCACCCTCTCCCTCTCCCTCACGCTTACGTCTCCTTCTCCCTGTCCCCTTCCCTCACACTTACCTCTCTTCCTCGCCTATCTTACCTTCACGCTTCCCTCTCCTTTCTCTCCCACACTCTCACCTTCACCCTCACTTCTACCTGTACACCTGTAGTCGTCTTTGTGACCATTTCTGACTCTGTAACTGACAAGGATAGCATATAAGTGAAGGCATATATCACTGACTATCCACTGTACCAGCCTCATTAATACAGACTAACTTTTTGCTGGGGAAGATAGATAATAGATAGGTAGATAGATAAATAGATATATAGAAGGATCGATGGGTAGATAGATAGGTAGATAGATAGATACAGACAGACACAGGACGATCATGGAAAATAATAAATGAAATACTGTACAGCCTTGTCAAGAGGGAAGAGAGAAAGTCAAACACAGAAGGGGAGAAATGGAGAGAAAAGAGCGAGACAGAGGAGAGGGAGGGGAGAGGAGAGAGAGGGAAGAGAGGCAATAGTGATGATAAAGGAAGGCAAGACAAACAGGAGAGAGAGAGAGAGAGAAGAGTGGAAGGACTGTGAGGAATGGGAATATAAGGATGAAGAAGAAAATTGAAAGAATGGCACGGAGAGGAGAGAAAGAGAGAGAAAAACACTAAGAGATTCATGGTTAAATAGGGAAGTAAGAGTTATAATGGCGTAATATTAAACAAGTAGGCTATTAATTTAGGTATGATATCTTAAATAAATTCTCTCTCTCTCTCTCTCTCTCTCTCTCTCTCTCTCTCTCTCTCTCTCTCTCTCTCTCTCTCTCATTAAAACACCGGGATATAGTCGAGGGGTGAAGTGCGACCTGAAATCATTCATCCTCGTCTTTTTATTTTACTCGCGACTTAATATTTATTTTCATTTCTGAAAACCTTTTGTGATGTGAAAGAAAAACGGAGGAAAAAATACAGGAAATATTTTTGAGTAGTGTGTGTGTGTGTGTGTGTGTGTGTGTGTGTGTGTGTGTGTGTGTGTGTGTGTGTGTGTGTGTGTATAAAGCTTCCAGTGTTACTCTCAAACCTTTTATTCAGTTTAAGACAGACCCCCTCATCCAACAGCTTCACATCTCACCCATCTGTCCCCCATCAACCACTCACCCACCTTCATCTCCCCCACCATTCCACCCTCACCCCCACCCTCCCACTGTCATATCCCCCTGTTCTTTCCTCTCATTCCCCACCCCCACCCACCAGCTCTTCACCCCTCTCCCCCCCACCCACTCTCACCCCCACCTTCCTTCCCTCCCCTTCTGCCTCTCACCATCACCATCCGTCTTCCCCCACTTGTTAGCCTTGCAGTCCATTCTGCTATCCATCTCCCTTCATCTGTTCCCACATGCTCTCTCTCTCTCTCTCTCTCTTTCTGTGTGTGTGTGTGTGTGTGTGTGTGTGTAGTTGGTATCAATATTATTTAATGTCGACAATTAGGACAGTTGGGTGGTTATGGTCTTTGGCTCTATGTAGTAAGGCTTCTGGTAGCCCGTGTGTCTACAAATATTCCTTGACCTGGGTTCGATTCTACCCTGAGCGGACATTTAAGAGAATGAAGGAGCATGTCTTCTGTCAAAAAAATTTCTTACATACACTTTTCATCCTATAGCCGCTCCAAAAGCCTGCAGTGTCTATATCCATGTGTAAATCATTGGATGGGTTGGGTTAGTTCCCCAGTGACAAAAGCCTTCAGTGTTTATACCCGTGTGTAAATCATTGGATGGGGCGGGTCAGTTCCCCAGTGACAAAAGCCTTCAGTGTTTATACCCGTGTGTAAATCATTGGATGGGGCGGGTCAGTTCCCCAGTGACAAAAGCCTTCAGAGTTTATACCCGTGTGTAAATCATTGGATGGGGCGGGTCAGTTCCCCAGTGACAAAAATGGTGTTACTTGATCGTACACATCAGCTGCCCATCAGGATCCATAAATCACGTCTTGAACGTGTTTAGCACAGCAGCTGGCCCAGGCCTGGCGTGTTGAAAGACAACCCCCTCCCCCCCTCCTCGTACGCTACAGTATATACTCTTTCTGTCTCCCTGTGTGTGTGTGTGTGTGTGTGTGTGTGTGTGTGTGTGTAGTGGTGGACAATTATATCGAACTACTGTATTATGAAAATTGCTCATAATATTCTGAAAAGTATGTTGTGCTCCGAAGATGGCTTCAGTTGTATTCAGTCATTGTTCACGTCCTCGTTATTTATCGCCTTGAAGTGAATCTGTATTTATGTGCACAACTACACGTTCATGCATACACGCAGAAGCTGCTGTTGGTGTATAGACTAAGAAGAAAACGATGATGCTCGTAAATGTTATAAATGGAACCAGACGGCAAACATACGAACACATGGACCAATATACAGATTATACGCTATACATTATAACGTTAGTGTGGCCATTGGGTCAGAGAGGTGTGGTGTAGTCATGTCACGTGGGCCAATCCTGGTGCTGGGTTTTGTTTACGTTGCCGGGACGACCACCTGCTGTTGTTTACACGCGGCCTGAACACCGCCCGGGTCACCACAGGGTCAGCGTTGATTGCAGAGGCACGGTGGTGGGTGGCTGCAGCGGAATACAAAGACGAAATTCAGTACCAGGGTACAAAATGAATGAATTATTCAGTGTGAGGAGTACAAAGCACAATGTTACCAGCTGATTTGTGAAGAGGCTGACTTCAAGTTCCACCAGGACTTTTTTTTCTGCATAAATTTTTCCTGTACTACCTCGTCAGCGTGAGTGACTGGAAAAACACCTGTTGTGATATTTCCGGCCAAGTTAGAAGGCCGGTGAAGGACAGTAGACGAATTGGATGGTGAGGAAGTGAATGCGGGAGAAGTAACAAGTATCGAACCTGACCTCAACATACTCTGGCAGTATAATGCGGCCAGAGTACAGTCACACAGTCATAAATATATACAAAAGAAAAACACAAAAAAACACAACCAAACTTTCCTTTGGATTATCATGCAAAACCGTTCAGTCACAATCCAGGTCCCTCTTTACAGTTTTAGAATGCAAACAGACTTGGGTAGAGATTGAAAGATTTCAACACCATGACGTCTCTTATATTTTATCTTTGCTTATTCCCAGAGGCGATTGTTTAGTTATATGTAGTAACTTTGATATTGAAGAGACTAGAAATGGTGTGTGTGTGTGTGTGTGTGTGTGTGTGTGTGTGTGTGTGTGTGTGTGTGTGTGTGTGTGTGTGTGTGTGGATGGGTGGGTGCGTAAGGGAAGGGCTTGGAGAAGAGGAAGAGAAGACCAGTGTTAGAAGTTTGGACTACATATCCCACGTTAACCTCTTCATTATGATTCTGTCTGTCTGTCTCTTTCTGTCTGTCTGTCTGTGTGTGTGTGTGTGTGTGTGTGTCTCTCTCTCTCTCTCTCTCTCTCTCTCTCTCCTTTACCCATCTATCTCACCCTCCCTCTTTTCTTACAGCCGATTGCTTCCATTCACCATTTATCAACTTTTGCCTCTCAGAACCGCATCTCTTCCTCCTCTCTCCTTCTCTCCTCTCCCTTTCCTACCTCCCTCCCTCTCCCTCCGTTCTCTCTTCTACCATTCTGTGTTCTTATTTTTTTTTCTCTGCTTCCCTCACCTCTCATCCTTCCGATCCCCCTCTCTTTTCCTTTATCTTAGTGTCGCTTCTCTCTCTCTCTCTCTCTCTCTCTCTCTCTCTCTCTCTCTCTCTCTCTCTCATAGCACATTGTTTTGCCTCAAGTTATTATTCCTTTATCACTGTTTAAACACAAAATTTCATTTTATTTCTACTGTTTTATCTGCCTGTGTGTGTGTCTGTAATCACGTGACGTCATTTTCATCGCTGGCAGGGCAGGAGTGTTGTTTACAAATTATCAGAACCATTAATTCCATATGGTGGGGCGGCTTAGCCCAAATATTCAAAAGAATTGTGAATGTTGTGATACAAGCACCAAATTTGGCACAAATGTACATTAATATGTTGCGAACATTTTCAGATATTGGGCCACTTGAAATTCTCTCTTTATGTCCGCCATATTGGATTTCAAAATGGCCGCCACTTGAAATCTACATTTGCTATTATCTCTGGACATAATGCAGCTATTGACTTGATTCTAGTATCTAAATGTATGTTTTTGGGGGCAAGGAATCCAATGGTAACAATTTCAACTTAATATTATCTATCACAGTCTGTTATATAATTGTATTTGGAAATTATCTAGGCAAATATTGGATTCAACACAATACTTTGAAAAGAATGATTTTATTAAAGCATGTTAAATGTGTGTAAATGTCTTAGTTCTGTAAATGTCTTAGGTATAATACTGACATGCTACATGGTCTAGTATCTGAGGCTAGGTGTATACTGACATTCTACAATGGTCTGGTATCTGAGGCTAGGTATATACCGGTACTGAAGATACGTGTACATAAACAGTGTCATGTTAACAAGTTCAGCATTGCCACAAGTACATGTATGTTGTGGACTCATCGTCATGTGCAGTCCCCTTCACACACTCAGAGGGCTGTGCACTGAAGGGCAGCCTTTTTGCACTTGCAGTGCCTCACACACCCTTTCTTGCACTTGCAAGAAACCAGCTCAATGCAGCTGTGAGCTGCCTCAGGTAGCCTGGTCCAGTAAGGTGTGTACTGTCCTTCTCCAGTCCTTGACCAACCCCAGTTGGCTGGTGGAGGGACCTCTGGTGCTGGCAGCAGTATCTGACCCCACACATGTCCACCTTGATACACTGCCCTCTTGACATGTTCCTCCAGAGCTGCCTTCGTTGGAGGGATGAGCTGCACATTGTTCTTCCTTGCGAAGAGTTTCCTCCTGGCCTTGTCAATGTCTGTGCATTTGCTGGTTCGATCATACAACAGGATCACGAACCTCTCGATGATGCGCATTGCATCGTCTGGTATGTCACGCGGTGCAGAGGACAGCAGCAGCAGCGCCTCAGTGAGTTCTGGCAGTACCGTCCAGACTGCACCCAACCACTCCCTTGCAGCCAGTCCCCCAGTGTCTTCAGTGCCGCCATCTCTATGTGGAGGCCACCAAACATCACCACTATCTGGTCTTCACCATAGCTCTCTGGCCACTTCCACTGTATCTGCTTGGCCAAAGCAAACAGTGGCTGATCAAAGGTGACCACTGGTGTCTGTCCAGGATTCAGGTGTTCCACAGCAGTCTTCACGACGTCCAATGAGTGCCGGATCATGGCCACTGTGTGGGCACTCTCCAGGAAGAGTGGAAGCAGCGACGTGGGGCTGATGACTCGAGCATCTGGTGGCTGTCGGCTGGCATGAAATGCAGCCCAAGATGTGTTGTCATTGTCCACTGTACCAGTGTTGTCTTCCAGGACTCGCTTTGCATTGCCTAGCCATTGGTATTCTTCATCAGTCTGCTGTTTGAAGTCTCCTCTGGTCAATGACGCCACTCTAGCAGCTGGGACAGGCGACTTCTTGATGCTGCTAGTGACAGGGGGTACATCAGTGTAGTAGTGCGGCAAGGGGGCGACTGTCTTGGACCGTGCATCCCCAGATCCTCCAACAATGACGATGCTCCGATCCACTCCTTCACCAGTGTAAGAAGGATGTTGTATGAGGGAGATACCGGTACCATGGAAGGAGTCCTTTGATGTTGTTGCACTGGGGTTGTGATCTATGTTGTCTACAGCGGCAGTTGTGAACACTTGGCCACGCATCTTCGGAGGGCAGACCACTCGTTCTCTGTGAAACTGTTGGCAGACACTGTTGCCCATCTGTGCTGAGAGCTGGAGCACTCAATCATAGGAGATGCTCAGGCCAAGGTGTGACAGTCTGTCGACCAATTCCTTCTTGCGTGTATGAGCATGCAGCATCATCCCTATGTATATTGGAAGTGGGGTCTTCTGTGCAACACTGTGCCTGACACTGGTGGATGATGTGGTGCCACGTGTTCGCTTGTGTTTGACGCTGTTGAACTTCAGTATCTGGGCTGTGGCAATTGCTGCAGGGTTAGTGTCTGCCATCTGTTCCTTGATGCTGGGTCCCTCTAGGATCATACTGACTAGGGCAAGCAGCAACGGTGACACAGATTCTTCTTGACATCCTTCAGGGGAATCCTGTGAAGGGCTTGGCTTCTCCAAACATGTGACGGCGAACAATCTGTGCAGCATGGGCAAGATGGACTGCGTCACTGTCACTGTCCAGCTCGCAGGCTTTGGCAAGAGCAGCACCGAGATCTTCTTCAAATGCCATCATGATGTCTCTCCCCTTGGTGTGTGCCCGCATGTCAGGAAACTGAGCCAGCAGTCTCTGTTTCAGTCGTGTGGAGTGGACTCTCGCGTCGAGCTGAACTCCTAGCTGTTCCATTCTGGACTGATAGAGCTGGACAAGGTCAGCCAATCTGAATACTGGTGCCGTCTCCTCATCTTGTCTGGTTTCTTCAATGTAGAGGACGAGTTCAGCGAAGACAACTGCCGACATTGCTCGCTCTTGGTTTGTGTCCTGTGATCCTGTTGACTGGGCCTTTCTTGTGCGATTGTAAAGTCCTATCAAGCACCATGGGTGATACTGGGCGTCCAACGCTATCATGTCCCCACCACTGAGACGGCCCAGCAGTTCTGTATCACCACCACCAGAATCAAGTCAATAGCTACATTAGATCCAAAGATAATGTCAAATGTAGATCGTGAAGCGGCCATGTAATGTAAAGCAGCCATTTTGAAATTCAATATGGCGGCCCATTGGTTACAATACTCAGTGCAAATTGATACCATTGGATTCCTTGCCCCCAAAACATACATTTAGACACCAGAATTCAAGTCAATAGCTGCATTAGACCCAGAGATAATCGCAAATGTAGATTTCAAGTGGCGGCCATTTTGAAATCCAATATGGCGGCCAATACTTGACAATACCAAGTGGCAATTGGTACCATTGGATTCCTTGCCCCCAAAAACATACATTTAGATACTAGAATCAAGTCAGTAGCTGCATTATGTCCAGAGATAATAGCAAATGTAGGTTTCAAGTGGCGGCCATTTTGAAATCCAATATGGCGGACATAAAGAGAGAATTTCAAGTGGCCCAATATCTGAAAGTGTTCGCAACATATTAATGTACATTTGTGCCAAATTTGGTGCTTGTATCACAAAATGCACAACAGGTTTGCTATGCTGCCCCACTAATAACCAAGTCTCCTTATCAGTTATTCTTTATCATAAATCAGTCTGGGAGTTTTATTTTATTTTATTTTATTTTTTCAGCCGTATAGCTTGAGGATGTGTTTTGTTCTTATTATATTTAGTGGATCTGTTTCTCTTATAATAGATTCTTGGAACCGTATGGCTGGATATATTTTAATTAATTGCTTTACTATTAGAGTTGTTTGGTACATTATATTTTACTGGTGTGTATATCACTAACAAAAGAGTAAAGGAGGCATCATAGTAAAGGAGTTAACTGTTAGGCAGAGTATATGTATAAATTATCTTATCCTCTGCACTACCTTGACGTTGTTATCATTATATTCTTAATACTTACGGGTGATTTTATTGTACACAGGAGAGACTGTTTGACATAAAGGTGTTAGATAAAGTATTTATTAACTACGCCACTAACACACGCCCACGCCTTGGTTCAGTAGTAGCCTCGGGGCCAGGTAAAAAATACAGAAAGAAAGGAAGAAAAGACAAATCACGTCCTCGGGCTGAAGAGATTAACTTTTAGACGCGTGTCGGAAAAATTGTTGCTTAAGATCTTTTATAAATACTTCCTGTGGTGGCATACTTATATGTCGGAAAATTGTGGCTTAAGATCCTTTATAAATACTTCTTATGGTATACATGTGTTGAAAATATGTGGATTAAGATCCTTTATAATACTTGTTCCGGTACCATATATATATATATATATATATATATATATGTCCAAAAATGTGGCTTAATATCCTTTATAAATATTTGCCATGGTACCATACTTACGGTAGAAGTCGAGATAATGTGACTTAAGATCTTTTATAAATACTTCGTGTGATATATTCATAAACTTTCTTAGCGTATATTAGGTCTATGATTATTGGTTTATAATAGTAATATCAATGATACAAGTGCTAAGCAGTTCATAGCCACACCATAATAAATATTAAAGTCACAGATACAGCCAGAGTTATCAGTTAATTACTAAAGAGACTTGTGTATCGTAGAAGAAATTAGTTTAAGATCAATTATGAATATTATTCCTAAATACAGTACATGGCGTCTACGGAGCTGATTGTTTACATCCTTCAGCCTCCCGTTACCATGGCAACCACTAGACATTACCCCCCCTCTCTCTCTCTCTCTCTCTCTCTCTCTCTCTCTCTCTCTCTCTCTCGTTACGCTAATTAGCAGCCATTTCTTTTATCCATTCCAGTTTTAAGCCTCGTCCCACGTTGTTTATTTTTCTCATTCCTTTGAATCCCTTCACTCACTCATTTTCTCACCAACTCACTCACTCACTTCTAACTCACTTCGCACTCACTTGTCACTCACTTCGCACTCACTCACTCATACTCACTCAGTTTTCATATACTCATTCACTCACTTCTCACTTACTCACTCACTTCTCACTCACTCACCCAATTTTCACCCTCATTTTCTCACTCTCTCCACCCCTCCTTCCCGTCCCTCTTTTTTCCTCCATCTTTCTTGTTCCCAATTTTTTTTTTTTTCTTCTTGACCTTAACCGTCGTCGTGTCATAAGGCCTGTTGTTGCTGTGGTCTTGTGTCCTGCCCACGATTTGGGTCAACTTAGCGACAGCCTCTCCTACTGAAGGGGTCACTAGCCCTCCATTAACCCATATCGTATAGTGATGTGTGTGTGTGTGTGGGTGTGTGTGTGTGTGTGTGTGTGTACTTTTTTCTGGACCTTTCTGCTGAGGCGACCGATCTTGTACTGAAGGATTTAAGTTGTTTATAATATTGTTTGTTTATACTTTTATCTTCACTCATACAACAACCAAACACTGCATAACTAGTGAATATGAGAGAGAGAGAGAGAGAGAGAGAGAGAGAGAGACAGACAGACAGACAGACAGACAGAGACAGACAGACAGACAGCAAAAACAAACAAACAAACTGTCAAGACTTTATCACTAATGCTTGCTTATGGTAAAGATCAGTTAAAACCCTTGTAAATACTTCCCTTGGATCTGAACCACTCTGATTATTGCAGTGATGATGATGGTGATGATGATGATGATGATGATGATGATGATGATGATGATTTCCTCTTTCCCTCCGTCCCATCCTCCCTCCACTTGCTCCCCTTCCATGCCATCTCATTCCCTCATCCTCTTCTTTATTATAAGCGTCCTACCTTCTCTTCCATACCATCTCCCTTCTTCCCTCCCACCTCCCGCTTTTCCTCCCATCCCTTCTCCTTTCACCTCTTTCTTCCTGTTTCCCATCCCTAATTCTCTTCTTCTTTCGTCTCTCCCTCCTTCTCTCCCTTCATCACCTTTTCCATACATCTCTCTTCCTCCTCACCCATTTCCTCCCATCCCATCTCCTTCTCTCTCTTCACCTCCCCTTCCACACCATTTCCCTTCTTCCCTCCCACCTCCCTCTTTTCCACCCTTCCCCTTCCTTTCCTCCCTTTTACTTGTTTCTCCCCCCTGATTCTCCTCCTCTCTCGTGCCTTCCTACTTCCCTCCCTCCTTCTCTCCCTTCACCTCCCCTTCCGTACCCTCTCCCTTCCTCCCTCCCTCCCTCCTCCGCCTTTTCCTCCCTCCCCCACTTTTCCTCCCTTTTTCTTGTTTCCTTTCCCTAATTCTCACCCTGTCTCTTACCTTCCTACTTCCCTCCCTCTATCTCTCCCTTCACCTCCATTTCCCTACCATCTCCCTTTGTTCCTCCCTCCCTCTTCCGTCTTTTCCTCCCTTCCCTCCTCCCTTCCTCCCTGTTTTCTTTCCCTCCTCCGCCTTTTCCTCCTTTCCACTCCTCCTCCCTGTTTCGCCTTGCTGTTTTCTCTCCCTCCCTCCCTCCCACGTCCGCGTTTTCCTCCCTTCCGTCCTCCTTTCCTCCTCTCTTCCCTGTTCCCCCTCGCTGTTTCCTCTCCCTCCCTCCCTCCTAACATTAATCTCTCCCTTCCTCCTTCTCTCTCTCCTTCACGGGTCATTAACTACACATTTTCAGCTCATATGTGAATAGGATGGTTCGCTATACATTCCTTCACTCTCTCTCTCTCTCTCTCTCTCTCCTGCACCAAGTATCTTTTTCTTGGCAACTGAGAGCACAAGTTTAAATGGAATGGGGAAAAAATATATCAATTGGAGAGAGAGAGAGAGAGAGAGAGAAAGAGAGAGAGAAAAGAATGGGGAAAAAATATATCAACTGGAAAGAGAGAGAGGGAGAGAGAGAGAGAGAGAGAGATTTAAAAACACAAGTCATCTGCACAGTTTTCAGAGAATTTTCATTTTTTAAAATCATACCTTGTCTGAAAAACAAAATAACAATTCCGTGGACAATGTTATAGTGAATTCTCGCCAGCAAAAAATAAATAAATAAATACTAATGATAATAATAATAAAATGAAATCTGCGTGGTGTTTGTTCCTGCTGACAGACGCCGTTGGGTATGTAAAGGGTTGACTTACGCTCCTTGCCAGCCCTAGGATGGCACAAGGCACCCTCATTATCTCTGTTGGTGTTGGCAGACGGGGTTGGCATCTATCTATCTATCTATATACCTAGGCTGCTTCCCCCAAGGAAAGGGAGGTAGCCGAGACAGGACGACACACTCTCCATTTACTCATCCATTTAAACACATTCATTCACATCTTAGCCCCAAAGGGGAGAACGGACAGATCCTCACCGCACCACACCGCACAAGGGTCAACTGCGCAATGCAATCAGTGACATCCGCAGCAGGGCCCGACAGCAGAGCTGGTTTACCCCTGCCACATCATAACATACCCATCCCCTTACCCGCACCTGACCTGACTAGCTGATCAGACCAAATGCGGGAGAATATCCCCTCAGGGCTGCGTCATCACTTATTTATTCACAATTTCTCTCCATTTATTTCTGTCACGCACAGCCACTCTTCCTTGCTCGACAGACATCCCTCTCGCATCCAGCGCTCTCTTCACACTATCCATCCATCCTATTCGTGGGTTGGCATAATACACTTATTTCTGGAGAGTGGCATGGTGTTTGGAGTTGGTAGAGGAGTGTGTGTGTGTGTGTGTGTGTGTGTGTGTGTGTGTGTGTGTGTGTGTGTTGTTAAGCTTATGTAAATTATTCATAACTCTTCACGCCAGGCTGGGAGTGTTTTCCGTCTAGTTTGTTATATCAGAGTGACCGTGTTAGCATGCAGTGGGATAGTAAATTAATATTACGCCTGCTGGTGTAGTGGGATAAGGCGCCCCAACATGGTATGGCTTACTGGTGTGGTGTAGTGGAATAAGGCGCCCCAACATGGTATGGCTTACTGGTGTGGTGTAGTGGAATAAGGCGCCCCAACATGGTATGGCTTACTGGTGTGGTGTAGTGGAATAAGGCGCCCCAACATGGTATGGCTTACTGGTGTGGTGTAGTGGAATAAGGCGCCCCAACATGGTATGGCTTACTGGTGTGGTGTAGTGGAATAAGGCGCCCCAACATGGTATGGCTTACTGGTGTGGGTGACGTTCATTGATCTCATATGCCACTGAGGAGCGACTGATTGGTATAATGTTTAATGTGTGGACCACGTAGCCTAGTCCCAGGCCCCTACGCTACTGATGGTGTATTACAGGATTGCATCATAGACTGACAGATAGACAGATTGATGGGTAGATAGCTGTAAGGTAGGTGGGTAGGCAGGTGGATAGAGAGGGAGGGAGGGAGGTGGGTAGGCTGCTAGGTAGGAGATAGATAGATAGGTAGAAAGACAGATATACTGTATAGTCAGTAAAATATTCATGGACTCCAGATAGATAGATAGATAGATAGATAGGTATATAGGTAATGAGATATTCATGGGTGTTCACGCCAGATAGATAGATAGATAGATATACAGGTAATAAAATATTCACGGGTGTTCACGCCAGATAGATAGATAGATAGATAGATAGATAGTTATACAGGTAATAAAATATTCACAGGTGTTCAGGCCACACACAATAATTTTCCGTCCATTTTGGTGTATCTGTTTGGCTGGTAATTTCGTCAGCTGTGGTGGCACGAAAAATGACAATTGTGTATTTGCCACCGCTTTGTATCTCTCTCTCTCTCTCTCTCTCTCTCTCTCTCTCTCTCTCTCACCGCCACAAGTGTGTTCGTTACCTAGTACATAAAATAGGGACCTGGATGTAAAAGTGACGGTTGCGTGAGGTATTTTGTGCGTTCTATCCTTGTCAGTCAGATTAGTATTCCAGATGGCATAGGGGGCTTCGTATCACCTGTTCCTTATTGATTTAGTCTACATTTTCTACCTTAACATTTTCTTGTGTGACATTTGTAGCGTTTTATTATCGACAGTGTGGATCAGTAACATCTATCTATCTATCTGTCTGTCTGTCTGTCTATTTATAGCCACACGCCTTTATCCCGTGAGGAGTGGCCACAAACAAATCGTCTCCATATCTCCCTTCCCACTGCCATTTCGCTGCCCTCCCCCCAACTTACACCCCCTCTCATATACCTCACGTGCAGGAGGATATTATTGTGGTAGACTCAGAATAAATCGCCAAGGAAGAGGTGTTAGGGCATCCCCCGAGCCACATAGAATACACCCGATACAGCCAACACTGCTACTGATGAGTGTTGCTGTGTTGGTACAATACACCCGATACAGCCAACACTGCTACTGATGAGTGTTGCTGTGTTGGTACAATACACCCGATACAGCCAGCACTGCTACTGATGAGTGTTGCTGTGTTGGTACAATACACCCGATACAGCCAACACTGCTACTGATGAGTGTTGCTGTGTTGGTACAATACACCCGATACAGCCAACACTGCTACTGATGAGTGTTGCTGTGTTGGTACAATACACCCGATACAGCCAACACTGCTACTGATGAGTGTTGCTGTGTTGGTACAATACACCCGATACAGCCAACACTGCTACTGATGAGTGTTGCTGTGTTGGTACAATACACCCGATACAGCCAACACTGCTACTGATGAGTGTTGCTGTGTTGGTACAATACACCCGATACAGCCAACACTGCTACTGATGAGTGTTGCTGTGTTGGTACAATACACCGATACAGCCAACACTGCTACTGATGAGTGTTGCTGTGTTGGTACAATACACCCGATACAGCCAACACTGCTACTGATGAGTGTTGCTGTGTTGGTAGTGTATTTGTGTTCTTAGGCTTCCCTTACTAAATGACAGCAATAGTTCAGTAACCCCTTCAGTGCGATGACCTGTTTTATATTTCATAGTAAGTACGGCTTGAGAGAGCCTCGTAGTGAAGGGGTTAGAAATAGATATGGGTAGAGATAGTTGCTGCTGCCTTCCCTACCACAGTTCTGGCGGCAAGTGACTACAATTGTCTGACGGTACAAGGTGGCAGTGTAATAATAATAATAATAATAATAATAATACCAATAGTAATAATAATAACAGAAATAGTAGTAGTGGTTGTGGTTGTGGTGGTAGTAGTAGTAGTAGTATAGTAGTAGTAGTAGTAGTAGTAGTAGTAAAGAATAATAATAATAATAACAGTAATAGTAGTCGTGGTGGTGATTGTGGTAGTAGTAGTAGTCATTTCATTACATTTCATTTCCTAATATAATTACATAGTTTGATATCATTCTATAACGTAACATTCTATGTGTACCAAAGTATATCCTTAACAGCATCCCTCTATACTGTTACTATTGTTTCAGTCTACTATTATTACTCATTTCCTTGTCTACAAAGACATGTAACCCATGTACGCACAAGCGGAAGTTGTCTGGCAATTGTTAATAAAAATATTCAGTAAAAATAATATTAAAAACAAAAATAAGAATATAAATACCCAATAAAAAGACAATGATTTTTTTCTAATCACTGCACTCATGATAAAAATAATACTAAAAATGTTTAATTATCAAAAATAATCCCCAAACCCAATATTTTGAAAATATATATGCTTTAAAAATACTCTACCCAATTCATTAAAATTTTGCTTAAAACAACAAAGAAGAAAGTTTTTAAAAAATAAGTCATGTATTAAAAAGCAATAAAATAATAGAAGATAATAAAAGTAATAAAATAATAAAAAGCAAAATGATAAAAGTTCAGTGTCAGGTACAATATATATAATAGAAACTTAAAAAAAAAATGTACGGTTAAAATATTTTTAAAATGTCTCTAATAAAAACTTACATAAATTAAAATCTACATCAACCTCACACTCATATGACAAGTGCACTAAAATCCATAGAAAATCCAGTGCCCCCTCCTATCCTCATCTTTGCACCCACGTTATGCGAGAGGTTATAACATCCAAACTTTCTCCAAGAACATCCACTTCATACTGATTTCTGAACAGGGAAACAACACTGTTAATAAGTACGCCACTCGATAAATGTGGAATGTTAAATTTGAGAAGTGGGTTGTGATTTTTCTTTAGTTTCTTGACGTAGACTACCTGGCTTGGGTCAGAGCTGTGTGGTGTTTAAGTGGCATCTGATTGCAGTTATTAGCTGTTATATGGCTACTAACATGAATAGCAACACCACACATTTTTTTTTCACAGCCTTCTTGTATGCCACTTCAAAACATTTAATTATATTTGTTTTAAAACTTTTTGCATTCGATAGAGGAAGACCATGCTGTGGAACACAATATGAATTAAATAAGAAAAAGGTATCAATATTTACATGACTAAAATCCCTAAAAACAGTGTTAAAAGAGGCATAAAAGTTATTCAGCCTAAACTCCGTATCATTAAAATCACTAAAATTACATAAAATATAATGTCTCAAATATTTATAGCAATTTACCACTTCAATGTGGTCACTGTTCAAGTTTAAACTATCACTAATAAAAGCTGAATTTTGTTTAAAACAAATACATTTAGTTTTTTCTTTATTAATACCCGGTAACTAATTTGTGGTCTTCTATACAGGAAAATAGAGTGGCATACAAAATCTCCATGTCTGCCACTGACCCAGCAAGTAATACTACAGTAAATCATCTGCATACGCCATGATATTAAGCTTGAATATACCAAGAGTACAACCTTCATTGCATATTGAGATATTATTGATAATATCATTGATGGAAATATTAAATAAAAATGGTGAAACAATCCCTCCTTGTTTCATACCTTGATTTGTATAGCAGTACTTACTGCTATATAGTAGTAGTAGTACTAGTAGTAGTAGTAGCAGTAAATAATAATAACTAATAATAATAATAATAATAATAATAATAATCGCAGGTAAAGGTGTAATAATTGGCCAGCTTTCATGGACTCATCCCGCCTACCACCTAAAGCCTTCACTAATTGTTGACAACGGGTTTTATTCTGTTTTAGTCTGACTCAAATACCAACCAATTTTATGACGAAATTGGAACTGTAATACTGTCATTTTTTAATATAAGATAATTGACTTTTTTATGATACCGCAATGCATTCACTTTTGTCTGGGTTATGTACTGTATTTCCTTCATTTCTGTTGTAATTGACTTACTTTTCTTTCCCCGTCAAAAGTACACACCATTGATCGTAAGCTGAGGCAGATTTTAGGTTACACACACACACACACACACACACACACACACACACACACACACACACACACACACACACACACACACACACACACACACAAATTACCATCCCTCCCCCACCCACGCACACGTCAGGCCAGCGATATATTCAGTGCAGTAATAAATCCGGTGTAATATTAATAGCAAACACCATGATAGAGCCACGTGTGTGTGTGTGTGTGTGTGTGTGTGTGTGTGTAATATGAAAAGCAAACACTGTGATAGAGCAGTGTTAGCATATGTATTATACCGCCTCTGTGTGAATTTGTGTGTGTGTGTGTGTGTGTGTGTGTGTGTGTGTGTGTGTGTGTGTGTGTGTGTGCAGGCGCTCTCTCTCTCTCTCTCTCTCTCTCTCTCTCTCTCTCTCTCTCTCTCTCTCTCTCTCTCTCTCTCTCTCTCTCTCTCTCTCTCTCTCTCCCTGTACTCTTCCGTTTCACCATTTTTACACGCTTGTTTTCACCAGCCTAAACTTAACTACTTCCATTTACACTGACATACATCATCTCTCCTCCCACACCCACCTACACCTTCCTACACCCAATTAAACCTCTCCCTCACCCCAACCACACCCACCTACACCCAATCAAACCTCTCCCTCACCCCAACCACAGGCACCTACACCTTCCTACACCCAATCAAACCTCTCCCTCACCCCAACCACACCCACCTACACCTTCCTACACCCAATCAAACCTCTCCCTCACCCCAACCACACCCACCTTCACTCTCCCCACACCCACATTCACCCATCCGCACCCACCCACTCCCCTCCCACACGTACTCACTCCCACCCACGTCTTCCCACACCCACTTACACCCAACTACACCCACCCCCCTTCCACACCTCCCCTCGCCTACCTACACACACACGCACAAACATACACACCCACCCACACAGCTTTAAATCAGAATACAATTTTTGCTGGTGTTTCCCCCGTCCCATAGGAATGTGTGGCTCGAGCTGCCCTTGTGTGATTTGCAGGAGAGAGAGAGAGAGAGACAAAGTGGATAATACTCCCCGCACCTCTCTCTCTCTCTCTCTCTCTCTCTCTCTCTCCAGAACAGGCTGGTGTCTCCTCTATTATCCCATGTAACATTTACTTTCCAGTCGCCAGTATTACACAGACACTTCATGCTCCCTTCCTCCCTCGCTGTCTTGTCTTTCCTCCCTTCTTCCTCCCTCGCTCTCTTGTCTTTCCTCCCTTCTTCCTCCCTCGCTCTCTTGTCTTTCCTCCCTTCTTCCTCCCTCACTCTCTTGTCTTTCCTCCCTTCTTCCTCCCTCGCTCTCTTGTCTTTCCTCCTTTCTTCCTCCCTCGCTTTCTTGTCTTTCCTCCATTCCTTCTCCCTCGCTGTCTTGTCTGTCCTCCCTTCTTCCTCCCTCGCTGTCGTGGCTTTCCTCCCTTGTTCCTCCCTCGCTGTCTTGTGTTTCCTCCCTTCTTCCTCCCTCACTTTTTTGTCTTTCCTCCCTTCTTCCTCCCTCGCTGTCTTGTCTTTCCTCCCTTCTTCCTCCCTCGCTGTCTTGTCTTTCCTCCCTTGTCTCTCCTCCCCTTCTCTCCCTCTATCTCCCTCCTTTCCCTCCCCACGCCACCCCACACCCCTAACTTTGCTTCACAGTTGCATCATTTTTTCTGTAGTTCTCCAGGGTTCTCGATATTAATCAGTTGAAATTACACATAAAATTACTGTGTATCATCATCATCATCATCATCATCATCATCATCATCATCATCATCATCGTCATCATCATCATCATCGTCGTCGTCGTCGTAACCCTTTCCCCCACTAAGAGATGGGGTGAGGTAGGCTCCACAAACAAGGAAAGACAAAGTAATTAACAAAGTGTAAGAGGTATCAACAGCATGGCCAGGGAAATGGTGACTGTGTCTTGCACCCACTTATACTTCTCACTCTTCATTCCTTGCCCTATTTGTCTTTCTTGCCCCCTGTCTCTCTTATACTTCTCACTCTTCATTCCTTGCCCTATGTGTCTTTCTTGCTCCCTGTCCCTCTTATACTTCTCACTCTTCATTCCTTGCCCTATGTGTCTTTCTTGCCCCCTGTCTCTACTCCCTTTCTTTTTCCTTTCTCTTCTCTTATCTTTATTCTCCCCTTTCCTTTCTTCTGTCTCTTTTATCCTTCTCACACCTCTCTTCCTTCTTTCCTTCCCTCCCCCACCTCTCTTCCTTCTTCCTTTCCGTCCCCCATCTCCCTTCTTCCCTCCCCTGCCCCACCTCTCTTAATTCTTCCCTTCCCTCCTCCACCTCTCTTCCATCTTCCATTTCGTCCCCCATCTCTCTTCTCTTCCCTCCCCCACCTCTCTTCCTTCTTCCCTTCCCTCCACCACCTCTCTTCCTTCTTCCCTTCCCTCCCCACCTCTCTTCCTTCTTCCCTTCCCTCCCGCACTTCTCTTCCATCTTCCCTTCCCTCCCCCACCTCTCTTCCTTCTTTCTTTCTGTCCCCCACCTCTCTTCCTTCTTCCCTTCCCTTCCTCACCTTTCTTCCTTCTTCCCTTCCCTCCCCCACCCCTCTTCCCTTCCCTCCCCCACCTCTCTTCCTTCTTCCCTTCCCTCCCCCACCTCTCTTCCTTCTTCCCTTCCCTCCCCCACCTCTCTTCCTTCTTCCCTTCCCTTCCTCACCTTTCTTCCTTCTTCCCTTCCCTCCCCCACCCCTCTTCCCTTCCCTCCCCCACCTCTCTTCCTTCTTCCATTCCCTCCCCCACCTCTCTTCCTTCTTCCCTCCCCTGCCCCACCTCTCTTCCTTCTTCCCTTCCCTTCCTCACCTTTCTTCCTTCTTCCCTTCCCTCCCCCACCCCTCTTCCCTTCCCTCCCCCACCTCTCTTCCTTCTTCCCTTCCCTCCCCCACCTCTCTTCCTTCTTCCCTTCCCTCCCCCACCTCTCTTCCTTCTTCCCTTCCCTCCCCCACCTCTCTTCCTTTTTCCCTTCCCTCGCCCACCTCTCTTCCCTCTTCCTTTCCTTCCCCTAGCCTCCCCATCTTCACCTCAAATCTCATTCTCCTCTTCATCCTTCAGCTTTCTTCTTCCTCTCCCCCACCCCTGCCTCCCTGTTTTCCTCCACTTCTCTCTCTTCTCCCCTCCCCTCGCACCTCTCTCTCCTCCTTCCCCTCCTCCTTTGTCTCCCCACCAACAGTCAGCCATAACAACCTCAGCCGACACTGTAGCAAAATCAATCTTATTTTTCTCCCTCTTCTCATCTTTTATATTCATTTTCCCCTCTCTCTCCCTCTCCCCTCTGTTACTCATTTTTCTATTCACGTGTCCTTCCTCCGCTCTCTTCACTACCCCCCTCCTCTCTCTCTCTCTCTCTCTCTCTCTCTCTCTCTCTCTCTCTCTCTCTCTCACACACACACACACACACACACACACACACACACATCACGTCCACTTAACCTTAATGACCCAGTACCACATCCAGTAATTAAGCCAGCCACATTTTACCATAACCCGTAATGGTGTCAGTCAAGGGTGACTGAAGAAAAGTTGCAACAGGTGAAATACAGTGAAAACCCTGTCTCGACTACGATGGTTTTCAATTTTTCCGCAGCGTAATTGTCAGAGTTTTGGAAAGTAGTTGTGTTTTCGTTTGTAATTTGTTTTACGCTTACTAACTCGACAAATATTTTATTCAGCTGAGGAGAGACTTTCAGAAATATAAGTGTTGGACACAGCCTTCATGATTCCCTTTACCGCCAGGGTGCTCTGCTTAACTGAATGCATTATCATGTAGCCTTTAGGAACCCTTGAACAGGCAACTGTTTGGGATGTGACAGCTAGCTAATCTAATCAGTTTCATCCAGATTGATGCCCTTTGAGAAGGTGCTTTGGTCACCTGTACGCCTACACGGCATTTGTTCGTGACATGTGTGTGGCAGAGTGTGTAGAGTATTGCAGACATACTGGTTTTACATTTACCAGTCTCTGTGTGTGTGTGTGTGTGTGTGTGTGTGTGTGTGTGTGTGTGTGTGTGTGTGTGTGTGTGAAAATATTGAAGACACCATATTGATGTCCTCGGAGGGCTGTTTTGGACACTTGTACTTCTGCGTCATCCTATTGGCCACCGTTGTGTTCCAGCTGATTGCACCAAAGCCGCCATGTCCGCGGCTCAGCGGGCGTCTGGCCTTGTTACACCTAAATATTATATTGTATGATTCTGCTGAAAATTACATGAAATCAATACAAGATTAATAACGTACAAGACAGTGTTAAGGTGTATTACACAAAATAAATCGCTGTCACGAAATACCTTAAAACAGACGACTGTCATAACCCTGCGGACGCTGAACAAAGATGGCGCCAGGTTGTTATTGTTTTGGTTCCCCTTTTCTGTGATTAATTTAAAGGGGTAACCATAGCATTTTATGCCGCTTGTGAGGGGGCGCTGACTGTGGCTTACATTATGGATATGAGAGGGTGGGTAGGAAGGTTAGTGAAAGGAGCGAGAAGGAAAAAAGGTAGGAGTGAGGAAGAACAATGGAAAGATACATGGAGGGGAGAAAATGGCAGAGAGGAACAACAAATAAATGAAAGAACAAGGAAAATGTAACACACACACACACAAACACACACACACACAGACACAGACACACACACACACACACACACACACACACACACACACACACATGAACAAGGGGGCGGGGGGAGGAAACTGAGGGAGGAAGTATTACTCGCACACCTGTTGAATATCAAATGAATACCTTGTCTGTCTACTGTGTTAGCGAGAGAGAGAGAGAGAGAGAGAGAGCGCAAGAAAAGAGAGATTAATAATGCAAAAAAAATAAATAAATACATTGGCCAGGAATAAAAAGAAAAAAAAAGCAAACTAAGCTAAAGAACGAATGTATTCCTTTCACTCTGATGATACTGATATTTGTAATCAGACTATCCCCATACGATTGCATACAGCTTGGGAAACACCTCGTGTAGTGAAGGTGTTAAGGAAGGGTGTATTTAACAGCTCCAGTTCTAAAAGACTCTGGTAAGCTTGACAGAATCGTCTGGGTAAACAGGAATAAAATATAACTAAGTCATGGTAGTAAAAGGGTTAAGTTATTAATGCCATCACCATCATGTCTGTCTTTTGTTTATTCAGGCCACCAGCCCACGATGCTAAGCCTGCAGTAGAAAGGACCTGTAGTAGTGACGGCATGATGAACACTTTGTTAAACTCCTGTTCAAAACGAGTACCTCAAGGTGAAAAAAATAATAATAATAGGACCAGATTAAAAATATAATAAGAATAAGCTTGGTGTGGGTGGGTGAAGAAGGGTGGGGGCAATACACCCTGTTATGATGGGTAGTTGTACTGTACATCACAGAAGCTTGGCGTGGGTGGGTGAAGAAGGCTGGGGTAACACACCCTGTTATGATGGGCAGGTATAAGTTAATAGGTATGAGTGGGGCCGTGATTGCTTTCATACCTTTCTCCTAGAACAAGAAGAGTAAAAAATACAGAAAGGTGTCATCGTGGTGAAGAGGTTTGGTGGAGGTGGACACAGGAAATTATGGAATGATATTATTTCTGAGAACTAGTTACGCCTGTGTCCAGAAGGTCATTAAGAGGGTAGTTTAGGCTGTCTTGGCCCCGTCGTCTTTACAGGAATTTTTACCACCGTCCTTAATTGCTTTTGCTGTGTCTCATCCTCTTTGCTCTGCATTTTCCCTCCTTTTTTTTTTTTTTTCTTAAAGTCTTTCCCTCGTCATTCTTCGTTAAATGTGATTCGTCTGTTTCATGTTCTTTTCTTTCCTTATTTCCTTACATTACCTCACCCACATACAAACCTCTCACCTTCCTACCTACCTCCCTGCCAGCTTACCTACATACCTCCCACCCTACTTACCTCTACCTGTCTAATTATCTACACATCTTCATCCTGCAAACTTCGTACTAGTTTTGATTTTTATAGTTACCTGCTCATCAACCTACCTACCTACCTATACACCAACCTACCAACTTACCTACACACCAGCCTACCTACCCACCTACCTACACACCAACCTACCTACCTACCTGCCTACACACCAACCTGCCTACCTACCTACCTACACACCAACCTACCTACCTACCTACACACCAGCCTACCTACCCACCTACCTACACATCAGCCTACCTACCCACCTACCTACACATCAGCCTACCTACACATCAGCCTACCTACCTACACACCAACCTACTTACCTACATACCAACCTACCTACCTACCTACACACCAACCTGCCTACCTACCTATACACCAACCTACCTGCCCACCTACCAGTAGCTTGATTATGGCCTTTGTTGTATCAGTGGCAGTGACAGTGTGATAAACCCCCACAATACGTCAGTGTCGGGTGTGGCAGTGACCATAGCAGAGTGACACTGACGCTACATCACACGGCCCGATTCCACCCTGTTTTGAAGATTCCCTAACACCTCTTTCTTGGCGATTTATTCAAGGCTGTTTGTTAAAGTGGAACCTGTGACTGTGGTATCTGTTCTGTGAGTGTAAAAAAAAAAAAAAACATAAAAAAGCAGGAATACTCCCTCCACCCACCAGTCCCTCCCCTGTCCCTCCAGCAGAAGTCAGCAGGAAATAGTTAGCAGGAGGGAAGAGAAGGAAAACAGGAGAGGAAGAGAATGGAGGAGGAGGCCATGAGAGAACAAAGGAGAAAGGAACCAAACAGAGACGGAAGCAGAGTAAAAGCATGGAGGAAGGGGAAGAGGAGAGAGAGGAAAGGAGAAGAGGGGATGAAAGGAGAGAGAAAAGAGAGAAGAGAGGGAGAGAAAGAAGGGAGGAAATATTAAGGCACATAAAGAGGTGGGAATAAAGGAAAGGAGCAATAAGATGTGAGAAGAAAGAGGATGTGGGTAGGGGAGAAGAAAGGAAAGGATGGAGAGAAGGAGCGAAGGGAATGGAGAGAGAGAGAGAGAGAGAACGTAAAGACACGTGTCACACCCCATAACGACCACAACTGGATTATTCTAACACTTCACCACCCCAGGATTCTCTCTCTCTCTCTCTCTCTCTCTCTCTCTCTCTCTCTCTCTCTCTCTCTTTCTCTCTCTCTCCTTCCCTTACCTCTCTTTTCACGTGCTTTTCTTTTCCTGTCTCGTGCCATATTTTCCCTCCCTCTCTCTCCCTTCCCTCTTCCTTTCCTCCCTCTCCACACTGTCTCACCTTCCCTCCTCTCTCTCCTTCCCCTGTTTCTTCCTTACCTCCCCACACTCCGTCTCTCACCATTTCCCTCCCTCCCCTCTCTTTTCTCTCCCTCCACTCTTTCCCCTCCCTCCACTCCTTCAATCTCACCTTCCCTTCTCTCTCCCTCCCCTCTCTCATCCCTCCCTTTACACACTTGGTCTGTCCCCTCTCCCCTCTTCTCTCCCCTCTTGCCTCATTAAGTAAATCCTCACTTTACTCCCCTCACTCCCCTTCCCTCACTCATTTCCATAACTACCCCTTTTCCTCTCTCTCTCTCTCTCTCTCATCACCTATACAGTCCGTTCCCTGGTGCCCAACAGTCCTCTCCTCCACAAATATAAGGCGTCTCACACCCTCACCTCACCGAACCGTCAATACTGAATAATATTAGAGCTTTGTGCCGTTTTCTGCGTGGCGTAGGAGGCTGTGTAGCGCCTCTGCCTCAGCGATTTAGTTTGCATATTACACCTTGCCATTTATTTATTTATTTATTTATTTATAGTTAGTGTTAGCACCATTAACTTAACGATTTATTTTGCCTATTAAACTCTAACATTCTTTTTCACGTATATTTTTATCGTGTTAATATGGACCTAGTTTTGATCAGTGCCATACATGAGGCTACTGGGTGTATTGTGCAGAATGAATGGCTAAGGTGTACTGGGTGTATTGTGCAGAATGAATGGCTAAGGTGTACTGGGTGTATTGTGCAGAATGAATGGCTAAGGTGTACTGGGTGTATTGTGCAGAACGAATGGCTAAGGTGTACTGGGTGTATTGTGCAGAATGAATGGCTAAGGTGTACTGGGGTGTATTGTGCAGAATGAATGGCTAAGGTGTACTGGGTGTATTGTGCAGAATGAATGGCTAAGGTGTACTGGGTGTATTGTGCAGAATGAATGGCTAAGGTGTACTGGGTGTATTGTGCAGAATGAATGGCTAAGGTGTACTGGGTGTATTGTGCAGAATGAATGGCTAAGGTGTACTGGGTGTATTGTGCAGAATGAATGGCTAAGGTGTACTGGGGTGTATTGTGCAGAATGAATGGCTAAGGTGTACTGGGTGTATTGTGCAGAATGAATGGCTAAGGTGTACTGGGGTGTATTGTGCAGAATGAATGGCTAAGGTGTACTGGGGTGTATTGTGCAGAATGAATCGCTAAGGTGTACTGGGGTGTATTGTGCAGAATGAATCGCTAAGGAAGTGGTGTTAGCAAGTGTCCAGATGCATTTAGAATACGTTGGTGTGTAATTGGGATCTGGTGTTGTGGTGTTAGTGCTGGTGTTTTGATGACGGCTGGCTGGGTCTGGTGTGGTGGTGTTAGTGCTGGTGTTTTGATGACGGCTGGCTGGGTCTGGTGTGGTGGTGTTAGTGCTGGTGTTTTGATGACGGCTGGCTGGGTCTGGTGTGGTGGTGTTAGTGCTGGTGTTTTGATGACGGCTGGCTGGGTCTGGTGTGGTGGTGTTAGTGCTGGTGTTTGGATGACGGCTGGCTGGGTCTGGTGTGGTGGTGTTAGTGCTGGTGTTTGGATGACGGCTGGCTGGGTCTGGTGTGGTGGTGTTAGTGCTGGTGTTTGGATGACGGCTGGCTGGGTCTGGTGTGGTGGTGTTAGTGCTGGTGTTTGGATGACGGCTGGCTGGGTCTGGTGTGGTGGTGTTAGTGCTGGTGTTTTGATGACGGCTGGCTGGGTCTGGTGTGGTGGTGTTAGTGCTGGTGTTTTGATGACGGCTGGCTGGGTCTGGTGTGGTGGTGTTAGTGCTGGTGTTTTGATGACGGCTGGCTGGGTCTGGTGTGGTGGTGTTAGTGCTGGTGTTTGGATGACGGCTGGCTGGGTCTGGTGTGGTGGTGTTAGTGCTGGTGTTTGGATGACGGCTGGCTGGGTCTGGTGTGGTGGTGTTAGTGCTGGTGTTTGGATGACGGCTGGCTGGGTCTGGTGTGGTGGTGTTAGTGCTGGTGTTTGGATGACGGCTGGCTGGGTCTGGTGTGGTGGTGTTAGTGCTGGTGTTTGGATGACGGCTGGCTGGGTCTGGTGGAAGCTTAGTTCAGAGAGAGAGAGAGAGAGTAATGTAGTTTCCAAAGCTACTCTGGTAAATTGATAATATTGAGGAATGTTCAAATTAGTCCTGCATTAAATTACGTCCAGCGAATTGCAGCAAGTTTTTACGGTTTTTAGGACGTTTTAAGGAAATGGAAGTCTTGATGGGGTTTCTCTCTCTCTCTCTCTCTCTCTCTCCAAATTTCAGGCCAGTTCATATATATATGTTTTTTTTTTTTGCATTGACACATCTATTAATGTCTTTCTGTTGTTGCTGATGTCTTTGTTGATGACCTGCTTGGAGATCATGATGATGATGATGATGATGATGATGATGATGATGATGATGATGATGATGATGATGATGATCATCATCATCATCATCATCATCATCATCATCATCATCATCATCATCATCATCATCATCATCATCATCATCATCATCATCATCATCATCATCATCATCATCATCATCATCATCATCATCATCCCAGCCATATTTCCCACTAATACATGATATGGCAGGGATCCAGCAATCAGCAGGTGATGCACCAGTGCAGTGAAATCGGGGTTTACCGACCGTAGAGTTTTGACCATTTGAAGATTCTATGGAGACTCCTGACATTGCTTGTATAATTTCCTCTTCCTGTTTTTTTTTTGTTTTTTTTTTCTTGCCCAGCCATTGCCATAGAGGAAAGAGGCCTGGGATAATGATAAATTTATTAGCACTGTCCAGGTCACTATCAGTCTTATTCCCTTCATATCTGCATCCGTCAGACGATTTTATTCAGTTTAGGTGTGGCTATCCTTCCTAAGAGGAATCAGTCTCTTCCTTACCCTCCCTCCATCCCTCCTCTCTTTCCTCCATCCCTCCTGTCTTTTCCCTCCACCCCTCCCATCACTTCCTTCCACCCCTCCTGTCTCTTCCCTCCACCCCTCCTGTCTCTTCCCTTCATCCTTCCTGTCTCTTCCCTCCATCCCTTCTGTCTCTTTCCTCCATTCCTTCTGTCTCTCTCCTCCACCCCGACACACACACTTTTTCAATGCTGCTCTTCACCTCCCCTTTCCACATCCCTTATTTGCTGATTGGACTAATTTGATGCGTGGCCACCCCACAGATTATGCCAATTGAGAGAGAGAGAGAGAGAGAGAGAGAGAGAGAGTGTCAATATGTCACGTCTCGTTAAGATAAATCAATGATATTTTAGCGATGCCTGGAGGGAAGGATAGAGATTAATGTGGAAAGGGGAAACGGTAGGGAGGGAGAGAACTTAGTCAGGGTGGACAGGACAGGACAGGGTGGTCAGGGCAGGACAGGACAGGGAGGGCAGGGCAGGATAGGACAGGGAGGGGCAGGGCAGGGCAGAGAAAGGAAGGGCAGGACAGGGCAAGGCAGGGTAGTGCAGAGAGAGGCAGGGCACAGATCATGGGTATGTATAATTTGTGAGGGGAAAGGGAAGGAAAATAATCGTGTATATACGATAGCTTTTTTTTGGTGATCATTTTCTCTCTCTCTCTCTCTCTCTCTCTCTCTCTCTCTCTCTCTCTCTCTCTCTCTCTCTCTCTCTCTCTCTCTCTCTCTCAAGTCTTTTACGTCTGCCTTTTTAAAACTTTGTTTTGTTGTTTAGGTTGTTATACTTTCTGTCGCTTTGTGTGTTTATTCATTGCCTTTGTTTTTATTTTTATTTTCTTTGCCAGCCCTCAGCCTTTCTTTTCTTTTCTTTCTTTCGGTTTTCAATCATTTCTGTCTCAGTTTTTTCTTTTCTTCTTTCACCTTCTTTTCGGTCATGTATGTCTATTAAGTCAACCTTTTCTTATCGTCGATCTCTTCCCATGTTCTTTGTCTTCGTGTTTTTCCCTGCAACTGATTTATTGTCTTTGTATATATTTCTTGGTTATTGTATTGTGTTTGTATATATATTAATTTTTTGTCTTTACACTTTTGTTAATGAATGGATTGAAAATTGTAAAGAAACTAGAGCACAACGGTGTAATTAGACAGTCAGTATTACCGCTGTCAGTAGGATGATATTTTGTTATTGTTTACCGACAGTGTGGCCAGACTTGTTTATTACCTGTGTGTGAGGCAGGTGTTGTGTGTGAGGCAGGTGTTGAATGAGGCAGGTGTTGTGTGTGAGGCAGGTGCTGTGTGAGGCAGGTGTTGTGTGTGAGGTAGGTGCTGTGTGAGGCAGGTGCTGTGTGTGGGGCAGGTGTTGTGTGAGGCAGGTGGTGTTAGGCAGCGGGTACAGGCAGTCTCCATTACCCCCTTCACACTGACTTGTGGCCTCTTTGGAAAGGAAGTCCTGTTGCCTTTAATTTATTCTGTTGAGCTTCGTAACTTCTCTTGGTGAAGTAATTTGTGTTTACTCTCACCTACTTGTCTAACAGGTGGCAGAAGGGCTTGTTACGTGGCCCAGTTTACACACACACACACACACACACACACACACACACACACATCCCTCCACACCATCACACACGTGGGTGTAAAAATACGTCCTGAGACTGAAGTGGTTGCATCATTCTCACAGTTATTACAATGACGTGTTTTTTTTAATTAGTTGGTGATTGTGGCCTACGATATCATTCAGGTGAGGATAAACTTGTAATAGTGAATGGGTTCATGGTAAGGCAGCTCCCTAGCACCTTTCCTAAGCAATTTATTTTGTTTATTACACCTTACTGTTCCATTCTGTGTGATATAAATCCTTCAAACATCGCCATATTCTGCATAAATAACGTAAAAAAGGATATTAACCAGCCATATCCCAAAATAAATCGCTTAGGAAGAGGTGCCAAGAAGCCTCCTTACCCGACGAGAATACGGCGCCGGTGCTGAATAAAATCACAGGCGAGATGGAAGACTGAAATGACAAAGACGTTTCTCTATAACAATATTCTTGATCGACTGTGTGAGTAGAAATAAAGACAGAGAAAAATAAAAATGGTGAGGCAGAGCGACAGACCAAGGGTAAAAATGTAATAATAAAGGAAGAGTAGAGGTGATAAAAAGAGGGTAGTAATAGAGAGGGAATAAAAGCCTAAAGCATAGTAGTGTAAAATTGTTAATAATAGGCAGGGAAGAGGGTGATGATGTGATGATGGTGGGATGAAAGGGAAATTGAGGCTACAGTGGACGATGAGAGGGAAGGGTGACTTTCTTTTAGAGAGAGAGAGAGAGTAACAGGCATAATGGTGTCAACTGGGTTGCTTAAACATCCATTTGTCACACAGCAGCAGACTCCTTACCTCACGCATTGTTTGGTCAGGCAGACAGGCATGGAGATGGGTAGGAAGGTAGGCAGATAGAGAGGAGGAACACATGGAAGTGGGGAGGTAAAGACGGAGGCAGGCAGGGAGGTAGGCAGATAGGGGCATGGAACACATGCAGGTGGGGAGATAGGGTGGTAGGTGGATAGGGAGGTGGAGCACACGTAGGTGGGGAGGTAAGGGGGGAGGGAGATAGGGAGATGGAACACATGTAGTTGGGGAGATGGGGAGGGAAGGAGGAAGGGAGATAGGTAGAGAGATTGGTAGGGAAGAAGGTGGATAGGGAGGTGGAAGACATGTAGTTGGGGAGATAGAGATGCAGGGAGGCAGAAAATTGGGTTGGTAGGGAGGCAGGGAGGGAAATGGCTCGGCAGGAAGAGAGGGAGGAAGTTAGGCAGGCTGAGAGGTAGACAAGTAGGTAAGTAGGTAACTTTGGAGATAGGCAGGAAGGCAGAGGGCAAGATAGTAAGTTCAGTGGGAAGTAGGTAGGTAGGCAGGAAGAGAGAGAGAGAGAGAGAGAACTTGCAGAATGGTCTCAACTGGGGCACTTGAATCTCCATTTGTCTCATCAAGTAGCAGACTGCACGCGTGATGCACTGCTGGGCCACTCAGGCAGGCAGGCAGGCAGGCAGAGTGAGGCAGAGAGAGGAATAATAATAGAGACAGAGAAGAATAAGGAAGGGGGATGTGAAGGAAAGTAGGGAGAGTAAGTGAGGGAGAGGATTCGACAGGGTGAGGGAGGCAGGGAAAGGAATAGACAGGCAGAGGGTGAAAGAGGCAGAAAGATAGGCAGAGAGAGGCAGGAAAGGCAAGAGGTCAGGTAGATAAAGTTAAGTGGTAATAGAGAGGCTTAGGCAGGAATAAATGATCAAGGTTAGAGTGTACATGAAAATAATTATCATGTAAATAACTAAAATAAATGTGACCTTCCTTACCTGACATTACGTTGTGTGTGTGTGTGTGTGTGTGTGTGTGTGTGTGTGTGTGTGTGTCACGTACATGTACACTTTTAATCATTACATTAGCACTGTAATCTGGGAGTTATGATGATTGCATTTTTCTGTCCAGGTAATCTTCACCTCCACAAAGGTAACCTGGATAAGAAATATTACTGTTTAATTCCCAGCACAGTATGGATTATTTGACGGTGTATTTTGCTGTATATTTTGTACTGTATTTTCCTGTTGTATTATGCAGTGTCTTTTGTTGTATTTTGTGTCTGTTGCGTATTGTATTCTGTTATTTGGCCTGCACATCTTGAGTGATTATTTAGAGAGTGAGGAAGGACAGGGTAAGACAGGGTGAGGTGAGTGGGGTAGAGTGAGGAAGCTTTAGGCAGGGTAGAGTGAGGCATTGTAGGATAAAGCCGGGCAGGGTAAGCGGGGTAGGATAAGGTAGAGTTAGGCAGTGTGTGGTGGGGCTGGGAGGGGGGAGCAGGGTAGAGTGAGGTAGGTTTAGGCAGGGTAGGGTAAGGCAGTGTAGGATGAGGCAATGTGGAGTGAGTAAGGGTAAGACAGGGCTGGGTGAGACAGGGTGGAGGGTGAGACAGTGTAGGGTGATGCAGGGCAAGACAGGGTAGGGTGATACAAGGCAGGGTAAGGCAGGGTACAATGGAAGGTCTCTGATTGACATTTATTAGAGGCAAGATCATGTTTCTCTCCCCTCTTCCCTCCTCCTCCTCCTACTTCTCTGATCTTTTTCTCTCCCCTTCTCTCTCTATCTTCCTCAGTTCTTTTGTTCTCTCTCCTCTCTCGTCTCTCCTCTTTCGTCCTCTTTCTCACATTTTCTTTCTTCTCTCTTTACTCGGTCTTTCTCCATTTTTCTCTCTCTTTCATCTCCCCTCTTTACCTTCTTCCTCTTTCCCTCCTTCATTTCCTGTTGCCTTTCTCCTCATTTTCTCTCCTCTTTTTCTCACATCTTCCCTCATCTTCTCTTCCCTCCTCATCCATTGCTTCCCGACCTTTATCTCTGTTATTTTCCTATCTCCTTTCTTGTGTTTTTTCCTCTCGTCTCCTCTCCTTTTCCATCCTCTCCTCTCCTCTTCTCCAAATTCTCTGCCCGCATTGCTCCGTCGCCTCTCCGTTCTCCTTAAACTCTTCTCCTCTCCTCTCCTCATTCTTCGCTCTCTTCATTCTTCTCTTCCACGTCCTTTTGTTCAGAGGCAAGCTTTGGTTGTGTCCGTTTACAAGAATATCTCATTACACACGAAAATTCTCAGTTGAGAGAGAGAGAGAGAGAGAGAGGTTGGGTGATAATGGAGTGCCCATTTTAATGATTCACACCCACTCTGCATACACCCATTTAGCGACAGAGAGAGAGAGAGAGAGAGAGAGAGAATAATATGGAAACAAAATCTCTCTCTCTCTCTCTCTCTCTCTCTCTCTCTCTCTCTCTCTCTCGCTCGCTCGCTCGCTCGCTCGCTCAAAACAACCCAGCCACTCAATCATTTTCTCGTCATTTTTTACCCTCTATGTTTGACGTTACTTTTAGCTCCCGTAACGTAACACCGTGACGCATTTAAGGCAAGGGTGAGAGAGAGAGAGAGAGAGAGAGAGAGAGAGAGAGAGAGAGAGAAAGCAGGCATTATAGAAAACAGACATGGATTTTTTTTAGAGAGAGAAAGGAGGTCATCGTTACAAAACCTAAAATGAATCAACCCACGTGGTGGTTGTAGGAATACCCTGATATACCCTGATAAATTCCCAGATAAGTATCGTGATAAATACCCTGATAAATACACTTATAAATACACTGGTAAATACACATTCATAGTTCTTTCACATTTAGTACCTCCTTTACACAATTTGATATTATAAATTCCCAAATAAACACAGCAATTTATCTGAACCAGGACCATTCTGAAATTAGTCAATGGGGACAAACAAATCTGGTCTCATTTAATGATCAGAAAACTAAATACATTAATTTCTCCAATAGAAAGAATCCCTCAGACTCTCATAATTTTAAATGATGTCAGTATTCCCATATCCACTACAACTGATATCCTAGGTGTTACTCTAAACCCCAACCTAAGCAGGACAGCTTATATTAAATCCCTTGCTAAAAATGCTTCTAAAAAACTGGAACTTATGTACAGAGTTCGTGAATTCTTCACTGACGAGCAGATGGCAACAATATACAAGTCATGTGCGTTCTCAGATTGAATACTGTTCACCACTGTGGAGTGGATGTGGAGCGGTTGCATTGAGACAGTTGGACAAAATTCAAAATAAAGCCATTAGATTAATCAATAATCCTGCATTACGCAGAACCCTTCATTATCAGTACGTAGAGATGTTGCTTCTTTAGCACTATTTTATCGATATTTTTACCGTAAGTGCTCTGACGAACTGGCTTCAATTGTGCCTCCCCTTCACATTTTCTCCCGAAATACTCGGGCAGCTGGGAGTGCCCATGAACTCACACTTTCTCCCCCGCAATGCAGAACCTCTGCTTATCAAAATTCATTTATCCCCAGAACTACTACTCTCTGGAATTCACTTCCTGGGAGTTGCTTCCCACAAACGTTTAATCCACTTCAATTTAAATCCAGTTGTATGTGGACGTATTTTTTTCCTTTGTTTTTCCTTCCTCTATTCATTATCAAAAAAAAAAAACACACACACACACTGAAAAATACCCTGATAAATACACTGATATTACACTGATAAATACACTAATATTACAAAGATGAATACCTTGATAAATACAGCACTGGCTTCCCTGGCTTAAACACTAGCCCCCCCCCCCACCTCAGGAAATGGGGCCTGGTTTTAGTGGCTTTGGAGACGTGGTAACAGCTCTTCCTTAACGCTTCCTTCTGCACCTGGCACCACAATATCCCCTTACCTGTTACCTTCAGCATCTGGCGCCACAATATCCCCTTACCTGTTACCTTCTGCACCTGGCACCACAATATCCCCTTACCTGTTACCTTCTGCACCTGGCACCACAATATCCCCTTACCTGTTACTGGTGCCAACTGTGTCGATATACAAACGATAGACTAAGTAAGGAGAATGCTAGGGTGTGATAGGTAGAATTAATCGGTGAACAGAAGATGCTACGGAGCCTTGTAGACCAATTAAGTCGGGCCCAGTCTTGTGGCGCGCTGTTTAAACCAATAGTAATTCCCGCCACCATTGTTCACCCGCAACAAAGAACATTAATAACAAGTTCTCTCTCTCTCTCTCTCTCTCTCTCTCTCTCTCTCTCTCTCTCTCTCTCAGTACCTTATTGTTGGTGGAGTGAAAGTTTTTGTGTTTGTGTTGTGTGTTTGGCCTGTTGTTTTGTTGTTTTAATTTTCCTGTGAGTTTTCTTGGCAGCGTTTTTGTTCGGTTGGGAATAAAGGAGGTTGTGGGAAGGGTAAATAACGTGAGGCTTGGGGGAGATGAAGACGGGGAGGAAAGGGCATGGGGAGAAAACAGAGAGAGAGACAGACAGACAGAGAGTGAGTGGGAGGAATTATATAAATAAATGTCAATATATGTACATTAAAATATAAGGTAAGTACATAATCACGTGTAGGAGTGTATTGATCAGTAATTTTGTGTGGTTTCTCCTCACCTCTACATCACCAAGTATCTTTCCTTAGGTGGATCAAGCCGTGTGGCGGTGGTAATACTGGAAAACGTATAATACACAACTGTTAAATGGACATGTTGCTGATGCTATCACTGTGAGGGAGAAGAGAATGGCAGGGCAGGGAGGAAACGGGAGGAGAGACGAGGAAGTGAGGGAAGAAAGGGTAGAGAGGAGGGAAAGGGAAAAAAGGGAGAGGGAGTAGAGAAGGAAAGAGTGGGAGAAAGAGGAAGCGTGAGAAGAGGCGAGGAAGTGAGGGAAGAAAGAGTAGAGAGAAAAAGGTTAGAGAGAGAGGAGGGGATGGGAAGAGAGGGAGAGGAAGACGAGAAGGAAAAGAGGGGGAGACAGGGAGAGGAGGAAGGAAACGTGAAAATAGGCAAGGAAGTGAGGGAAGCAAGAGTAGGGAGAAAAAAATTAGAGAGAGGAGGGGAAGGAAAGAGAGGGAGAGGGAGAAGAGAAGGAAAGGGAGGGGAGGGAGGAAGCGTGCTGTATACCCAGCGATATACTGCATTTAACGTGTTCACTAGTATGGCGTATACCCAGCGATATACTGCATTTAACGTGTTCACTAGTATTGTGTATACCCAGCGATATACTGCATTTAACGTGTTCACTAGTATGGCGTATACCCAGCGATATACTGCATTTAACGTGTTCACTAGTATGGCGTATACCCAGCGATATACTGCATTTAACGTGTTCACTAGTATGGCGTATACCCAGCGATATACAGCATTTAACGTGTTCACTAGTATGGCGTATACCCAGCGATATACTGCATTTAACGTGTTCACTAGTATGCCGTATACCCAGCGATATACAGCATTTAACGTGTTCACTAGTATGCCGTATACCCAGCGATATACTGCATTTAACGTGTTCACTAGTATGCCGTATACCCAGCGATATACAGCATTTAACGTGTTCACTAGTATGGCGTGTTTGGTAATGTTGTTGTTGGTAACGTGACAGACTTTCCTTATGTATGAAGGAAATGGATTGGTGGCAGCAGGAGTGACTTTATAACGAGGTCATGTAGGGTAGCAGTTAAAACCTACCATGTTGTCCATTGATATTGTTATTGTGTCTAGTGTTTTATGTGTCTGTTGTTTTGTGTGTCTGTTGTTTTGTGTGTCTGTTGTTTTGTGTGTCTGTTGTTTTGTGTGTCTGTTGTTTTGTGTGTCTGTTGTTTTATGTGTCTGTTGTTTTATGTGTCTGTTGTTTTATGTGTCTGTTGTTTTGTGTGTCTGTTGTTTTATGTGTCTGTTGTTTTATGTGTCTGTTGTTTTATGTGTCTGTTGTTTTATGTGTCTGTTGTTTTATGTGTCTGTTGTTTTAGGTGTCTGTTGTTTTAGGTGTCTGTTGTTTTAGGTGTCTGTTGTTTTAGGTGTCTGTTGTTTTAGGTGTCTGTTGTTTTGTGTGTCTGTTGTTTTATGTGTCTGTTGTTTTGTGTGTCTGTTGTTTTATGTGTCTGTTGTTTTATGTGTCTGTTGTTTTATGTGTCTGTTGTTTTATGTGTCTGTTGTTTTAGGTGTCTGTTGTGTAATGTGTTAATTGTTTTATTCTGGATGACGTCACAGATCTTATTCAACTAAGAGATATTGATATCAGTCAAAGAGATAAACATCCTTATCTCGTGGTGGTAATTTTCCCGTTGTATTCTTGCTGCCGTTGGACAATTGTATTCAACAAAGGCCACACTTGTCCAACTAGGCAGGGCAGCCATAGTTTTGTCTGACAGCTTCACCAGAATGGGTCTGCAATAAGGTGAATAAAATAATGTGGATGTAGTAAAGATAAATCAGTACAGAAGTAATATACGTAGTCTAGTCCGTACATGTGTGCATTATACATGTACGTAAATACAGCATGTACACATAGTCAGCAGGTGGAGCTCCAGCACATCGAACACTGAGTATATTTTCAATTACGGTGGCGGATAATGACAAGGTGTCCAGTGACCATAACTTGTACACCTCCCACACACACACACACACACACACACACACACACACACACACACACACACACACACACACACACACACACACACACACACACATCATAACTCTTCCATTGCCACACCCACTCATGTCTACCCAGTCCTTCGACTCCCCCTCCAACCCAACATAATCTTGTTTAAGCTGACAACATTACATAATATAACGTAAACTGATCTAATCTCACTTAATGAAACCCACGGTAACTTGATCTAACCTAACCTAGCCTAACCTAACCCCTTTCCCCCCCTTCCCCTCCCCTTCTCCCTGGCCACAGTGAGAGAAGCAGATGATATAATGCCGATACCAGCGTCAACGAGGCAGAGGGAGAAGGGAAAGGGTGGGAGGAGTGAGGAAATAGAGATGGAACAAGAAGAAGAGAGGATGGAGGAAGTTAGAGAGCAAATGGAGAGGGAAGAAGAGGAGAGAGGAAGAGAGGAAATTGAGATGGAGAGGGAAGAAGGGAGGGACGAGCCAGGAAATAGGTTTGGAGGGGAGAGAGAGGTGGAAAAACAAGAAAAAAGGAGAGAGAAAGATGAAGGAAAATGTGGAAGGAGAGAGAGAGAGAGAGATCCCTTTACTTTCTCCCTTCCTCCACCATTCCTCCCCTCCCTCCCTACGTCACCAGCCCTAGAAAATAACGAAGTATGCAACATTAAATAAACTCTCTCTCTCTCTCTCTCTCTCTCTCTCTCTCTCTCTCTCTCTCTCTCTCTCTCTCTCTCTCTCTCCCACTGAGGCTTTGTGGCCGCTCGCTTTGGATTATAATATTGTGGAGGGATAAAAAAGTATTACCACTTTAATATATTGAGAGAGAGAGAGAGAGAGAGAGAGAGAGAGAGAGAGAGAGAGAGAGAGAGAGAGAGAGCAGACGCAATAAATTCAATAAAACCAGCGAAAAATCAAATCCCGAACGGAGTGCAAAGAACAAAGGAAAATCCATGATGATAAAATCTATAGAAAAAAATACAATAAAAATACAGATGGTAAAAAAGTTGAAAAAATATGAATGAAGGACGAAAATAAAAAAATGGCGATCAGAGTGAAAGTGAAAAATGAAGAGGAAAATATGGGACTCAAAAACAGTGTGGCGTTGGCGGTTGAGAGAGAGAGAGAGAGAGAGAGAGAGAGAGAGAGAGAGAGAGAGAGATGCGTTTGAAAGGTTTGCATCACATCCCCCAAAAGTAAATACAGAGGGTCAGTGTGGGTAAAGTGCTGGAGAGAGAGAGAGAGAGAGAGAGAGAGAGAGAGAGAGAGAGAGAGAGAGAATGAGAGGCTCTGAAGACTTGGAAGAAAGGAAAACGGAAGCGTACAGGAAGAGGGGAGAAGGAGTGACTGTGTGTGTGTGTGTGTGTGTGTGTGTGTGTGTATGTGTGTGTGTGTGTGTGTGTGTGTGTGTGTGTGTGTGTGTGTGTGTGTGTGTGTGTGTGTGTGTGTGTGTGTGTGTGTGTGTGTGTGTGAGAGAGAGAGAGAGATGGGGGAGTATTGCCTCTAATTTCAGTTTTTTTTTTTTTTGTTCTCTCTCTCTCTCTCTCTCTCTCTCTCCATTCCTGTCCACTCAGCCTCCTCTCCCTCTCTTTCTTTTCTCCCCCCGTCTTCCTGTTTCCTTCCCACCTCGCTAATGGTGGGGAGAGCGGCTGTATAAGACGGCAGTGTTGGAGAGAGAGAGAGAGAGAGAGAGAAAGTCATAGGAATAAGATGAGACAGTATAAACATGAAGGAGATGGGTAAAGGTGTGTGTAGATGTGTAAGGTAATAAGTTGGTTGGTAGCCATGTTGTGTGTATAGATAGATAGATGGATGGAATGATACTGGTAGATAGATATAGGTGGATGGATAGATAGAGATGTTGGTACAGATATAGACTGATAGATAGATAGCTAGATGTGATGGTGAAAGATATTTTGTGTTATAAAAGTGAATGTCATAGGTGAGTATGTGTGTTGTAATATGAGGAGCTGTGTATTGATGAGAGTAGGGTGTATTGTGTAAGTGTGTTGGTATTGTGAGTGTGTAGTGCATGATGGGTGAGTGTGTAGTGCATGGTGGGTGTGTAGTGCATGATGGGTGAGTGTGTAGTACATGATGGGTGAGTGTGTAGTGCATGATGGGTGAGTGTGTAGTGTATGATGAGTGAGTGTGTAGTGCATGATAGGGTGAGTGTGTAGTGCATGATGGGGTGGGTGTGTAGTGCATGATGGGTGAGTGTGTAGTGCATGATGGGTGAGTGTGTAGTGCATGATGGGGTGTGTAGTGCATGATGGGTGAGTGTGTAGTGCATGATGAGTGAGTGTATAGTGCATGATGGGTGAGTGTGTAGTGCATGATGGGGTCAGTGTGTAGTGGTGTGGAGGGACGGCAGTATAGTGAGGGTAGTGTGCACTGTATATGAGTTGTATTGTAACAGTGAAATACTTGAGGTGATTAGAGAGTGTGTTATGGTGTGAGAGGCGGCATAATAGTGAGGCCAGAGTGAGTTATTTGAAAGATACGTATGATTTATTAGGAGACCAGTGATGAAAGAAGAGACAGGGATAAAACTGGAGAGGAGGAGAAAGGGAGAGGAAGCCAAAGAAGAACTAAGAAGATGAAGAGAAACATTAAATAAGGATAAAGGAAGAAGGCAGCGACCATAAGTGAAACAGAACGAAGGAAGGAAAGACACGGAAATATTTAGAAGGGTGAGGCAGGGAAGGTGCATTGAGAGAGAGAGAGAGAGAGAGAGAGAGAGAGAGAGAGAGAGAGAGAGAGAGAGAGAGAGAGAGAGAGAGGAAAAAGGGGAGAAAAGTGAGAGCAGAGGGGGGGGGGTCGGGAAAGAAGGGAGGAGATGACTACCTTTAACGATGCCTGATTTTTTTTTCTCTCTCTCTCTCTGCGTTTTCCTTTTATCGTTTCACCTCTCTTCCTCTCTCCTTCCCATTCTTCCTCTTGTTTTCTCATCTTTCCTCTCTCCCTCCCTTCCAGCCTTCCTCTTCACTCTCCCTTCTCCCTTCCTTCCTCTTGCCTCTCCTCCCCTCCCCCATTTATCTTCATTTACCTCCCTCCCTCCCTCGCTTTCACTAACAGGCAAACAATCAGTTAGTTACAAATGATGCTTTTGAGAGAGAGAGAGAGAGAGAGAGAGAGAGAGAGAGAGAGCAGCTATGCATCTCGACATTAGGATAAAAGGAGAGAATACAGAACCAAGAAAGAGGGAGGGAGGGAAGAAAGGAGAGGGGAGGGAGTGGGAGGGTAGGGAGGTAAGAGGGAATAATGGACATCTCATCTCAGACAGTAAAGAGGCAGTTCTGGAGTGACTCACCCTCTTTTTCCCCTCTTTACATCTTCCTCTTATCTCACTCTCTTACCTTCAGAATCTCCTTTTTTTTTTTTTTTTTTTTTTTTTTATATTTCTGTCTTTTCCCCACACCTCACTTTCATTTTATCATTCCCTTGTCTTGTCTGTTCGTCGTCGCATCATCTTCACCAGTCATTATTTTCTTGTCATATTTCCTTATTTTACCTTCATCTTCCTTTTTTTGGTTCATGTTTCATGATTTCCTGGGCATACTCCCTTATTTTATGATCATTATCTTTCCAGCTGTTATTAGAGAATATACTGTAAGTTAATATCGCACACCACACGTATTTCTCTGTCTGTCTGTCTATTTCCAGTCGCCTTATCCCGTAACGGGTGGTCACAGGCAAATCACCTCCTCGTCTCCCTGTCCTCTGTCATTTGGCTGCCCTTCCTCCAACCGACACATTCCTCTGTCGTATGTCTCCACACCATCCCTCCATCTTACCCTTGATCTAATATAAACAAGTAGACTTCTATCTCAGCCAAAAAATTACTTAGCAAAACTAAATACCAAAATAAACCGTAGGAGTGAGTGAGGCCATAGAGAATACAGACAGCCCCGGCCCAAGCCCGTGCCTCCAACTTACCGGGGAAGTGCATTGTTTGTCTGACAGTTTTGTATTTACAGCGACTTTGTACAGGTTGTAGGCAGCACCTCTTCCTTAGTGACATACAGTATACTACACTTACACTTCGTATCGTCCTGTATGTTACTGATACAAAGTTTGTTGATATTAAAACAATAAATGTCCGTATGTATTATATGCAAATACATACCTATAGTTGAGCACCTTCAAGCAGTTTTTATTCACATCAACGCCTTTCAGTCCCATTACTTGATATACAGTATATATATATATATATATATATATATATATATATATATATATATATATATATGTGTATATATATATATATATATATATATATATATATATATATATATATATATATATATATATATATATATATGTTGTTCTAGCGGTTTCCATACTCTTTAATTAACTTACGACAGTTTTGGAATTCAGGCGTAAGATATAACATTGCTTTAGCTCTTTGCCTGCCTGAGAACTGTGGTAAACAATATATATAGTGTGGTTGTGGCAGCCGCAGTAATGACCATCTCAGCCTGAAGGGGCTATATAGCACAAGATACCGGTATTATAACACTCTCTCTCTCTCTCTCTCTCTCTCTCTCTCCAACCCAGCGTTCCCTATTCATTAATTGGGTTAATTCGCCACGCAGCCGTTTTGCAGATTTGTGCCAACTGAGAGAGAGAGAGAGAGAGAGAGAGAGAGAAACAATCCGTGCCATCCCCAGGTGTGTTAATTAATGAAGGTAATTTCTCAGACATTAAAGGTGGACCTGAATTTAGTCATTTTGTGAGCTGGAGGGTTGATGGCGATAGATAGATAGATAGATAGATATTTAGTTTTGCTTGATAGATAGACTGATCGATAGACAAATAGACTGTGTTAATCGGTTCAGCCCGAGGATGTATTTGTGTTTCTATCTGTGCTATGTATAGGTTAGGAGAGATTTAGAACTGGAGGAATGAGAGAGAGAGAGAGAGAGAGAGAGAGAGAATATTTGTGGAGGCGTGGAAGAAAGAAGAAGGGACAGAAGAAAGGAGGGAGAGAAAAAAGAGGAAGGTTATGAATAAATACACTATCTGGTTCCCACACCCTTCACGAGGAGGAGGGACGCATGAGGAGGAGGAGGAGAGTATGGAGGTGGCGGAGGAAAAAGATATGGAGAGGAAGAGGAGGAGGAGAAGGGAGGAATAGCCTTGGGGAGGAGAGGGGCATAGAGAGGAGGAGGATAAAGAAGGAAGACGAAGGATAGAGGAAGAGGGAGGGAAGCACTGGAGGAAGAGGAGAGTTCCTAGTCACACCGACGACATATTTCTTGTGTAATTCTTGCTGTGTTCAGGTGATTCTCCTGAGGTCAGAAGGCGGTGACGGGAAGCCTACACGTGGTGACGCTGTGCACCCTGGGTGGAGCAGCTGTGGTGTCCACCCGAGAAACAAACCTTCCTGTATATCCCCACACCTCGCCGTGGGAAGGACCTTGGTGGGTGCTGTGTATCACTAGGGGTTGCTGGATCCCTTCACGGTATATGTACTGTAGTGTTCCTGTAGAAACTACAGCTGACCTGTGGTGGACACACCAGGGTGGGTCAAACAGCAACAACAATAACATTGGAGGTCAGGAGGGCTGATAGTGTTTGATACAGCCTTTGATTGAACCTCCACCACTAGATATCATGTCTGAGTTTCATAAAATATCCATGTAACAGCAAGAATATACTTCATGTGACGTCTTGACCTGAAGGGGTTAAGAGGATGAGAGAGGGAACCGGTGTGCTTAGGAGAGGAGGATTACTGTACAAAGGAATACAAAGGAAAGCAAACAGCAACAGACCTTATGGTCCTTTCGAGGCTGCATGTTACAGAGTAGATTATGACTACGAGATCTAATTCTACATGCTGAAGGATAAGGACAGTAAAGCAAGAAGACTCCCCTCCAAACCCTCCAGTTCAAACTGGGAAAAAACAAAAAAAACAAAAAAAACATGCAGCATGGAAAAACTTGACATGGCTATTTCGGAGGAAAAAGTGAAAAGGAAAAGTTACATTCTGTAATACGTTATCTATTAGCTACCAGTTTGAATAACCTGAAAGTGAAAGTAGCAATGTAAAATGAATAAATAAATAACAAATAACTATGGTACGACATTATGTATGGGTACGGTGAGTTAACGGGGCGTCTGTAGCCAGTGTGGAATGTGCACATTTTGGATGGAGGTAGAGGAATAGGAGGAGGAGGAAGTGATTTGGAAAAGGAGGAATTAAGTAAAATGGAATGAAAATCACCCACAAGTAGGATAATTGTTTTATTTTTGTATTTACTCTTATTTTTTTATTTACCGTATTTACAGTATATTATCCAGACGGTTGTATTTCCCAAGATTCCTAATTATTTCCTAAGAAAAATCATGTGAAGGTACCAAGTATTAAAAAAAATCATGAGAATGTATTAAGGGAAATTATTTCAGTGTGTGTGTGTGTGTGTGTGTGTGTGTGTGTGTGTGTGTGTGTGTGTGTGTGTAAGTTTGAGTGCCGGATCGTGTTGTGTGTTTGTGTATACTGTATGTCTGTGTGTGAGGGCGTCCCAAACCTCCAATTCGGCACCGCCAATTAAAACAGTTAATACCCCTGGACAGAGTCAGTGATGTGTGTGTGGGGGAGGGGGGTAGCAACCAGGAGAGGTGCAAAGCATGTCTGTATTACCCACGCCAGCAGACTGAGCCGTCCTCGCAACACAAGATGAGAGGGTGCAATATATTGACAACCCCTATATATATATATATATATATATATATATATATATATATATATAGATATATATATATATATATATATATATATATGTATACTCGTATAGGCATGTATGTATGTACTGTACATCTCTGCCGTGTCAAAAAGTATAAGTGTTTTTAATTAAAGGACAGAACGGGTTTCAATAGTATTAAAAAATACCGACAAGAAAATAATGTCATGTTTTGGGGACATGAAGGGGGCAGGGCAGGGGTGAGGAGAGAGGGAGGGGGAGTGGGAGTGAGGGGGAAAAAAAGGGATTGAGGGCAATGGAAAGGAAAGAGGAAAGAAAAATGGAAAAGAACACGAAGCGTAAAAAGAAAAGTGAGGAGCAGAAAACGATGAGAGAGAGAGAGAGAGAGAGAGAGGTGCATATTATTTCCTAAAATATCAATAATAATAAAACAGTTGCACAGTATATCAAATTGATTAGGAAATACTATCCTAATACAAACCATGCGTGCTCGCCTAATCATTTTCCCTCCCTACGTTTCCCTGCCCTCCTCCTCCTCCTCCATCCTGGGATACACACGCATTAAAGCAGCGCTCCGCATATCCAAGTGTTTCAACAACAAGCTTGAGTGAAGATCGGTGTGAAAGTGAACAGATCAGTTTATAAGAGTCGTAGACATATTTCCCCCGTGTAAAGTATTTAAATAGATTTCATGTAAAAGTTTTAGAGCGGGTTAAAGGTGTAAAGCTTTCGCGTGTTCCTTTGTTTACATATATCACCACCCTCCACATCGTATTCCTGCCCTTTCCCGCCGTTATTTCTGGTCTCAGACATATTATAGTTTATTTTCCCGCAGATCAAGGTCAGTTAGAACGATATCTAACAAACAGATTATCTTTTCTCACTAGTAAATGGTGTAGTGAACTGAGAGTGTATTTACCTACCAGCTCTCTTTGTTTTTGTTCCCACTTTAAAGTCTAACGTAACAAATACTAACTAAGTTGCTTGCTAGTTTAGTGCAAGTGAATAGCATTGTCTTCTGTATAGAGTAACAACTGTGTGATTGATGTTACACCAGTGAAATAGTTTTTGCACTACAAACCGTTGTTCACTGAGTGAAGCTAGGTGTTTATTTTGATTTCTCCCCAACATTCCATTGTTATTTTCTTTTTTCCTTTTTTCTCCCAGTGAATCAGTTTATGGTGTACTTCCACAATACATGGTAAGCTAGATCATACCATAGCAAGTAGATTTTCTTTTCATTTTACACAGTTCATGGTAAGTTAGGGTGTACCATAGGATGCAGATTTTCTACTCTTTTTACACTGGTAAAAGAATTCATGTAGGTTGGGTTGTGCTATAGCAGGTGGATTTTCTATTCTTTTTATACTGGTAAAGGAAGATAGTATATAAAAAGTAAGTGACTCTCCCTAGAAATTCAATATTTCATTTATAGAGTAAATTGTCCATTTTTAACAACATCGCGTAACCAGTTGTATATTATTTTTATTTTCAGTTGTTCACTGAGAGAAGCTAGGTTTTTATTTTGATTTTTTCCCCAACATTCCATTGTTATTTTTTTGTTTTTCCTTTTTCTCCAGTGAATCAGTGTATGATGTATTACCACAATTCATGATAAGCTAGATCATGCCATAGCAAGTAGATTCTCTTTTAATTTTACACAGTTCATGGTAAGGTAGGTTGTACCATAGCAAGCAGATTTTCTGTTCTTTTTACACTGGTAAAAGAATTCATGTAGGTTGTTTTGTGCCATAGCAGGTAGATTTTCTATTCTTTTTATACTGGTAAAGGAAGATAATATATAAAAAGTAAGTGAATCTCCCTAGAAATTCATTATTTCATATATAGAGTAAATTGACCATTTGTAACAACATCCATTAACCAGTTGTATATTATTTTTTATTTTTGCGGGATTGTGGAAATATTGCTGCAAAATGCCATCTAACCTGAAGGTCTTCCAGGAGTGTACTGGTCGCTTTGCGGCTCAGTATTTTTCGAATTACTTTTCGACGCCTGTGAGCAAACTATGCATCTTGAGAAGAGATCTAGAAAATGGTTTAGCTGAATCGCAGAGAAATTACATGGAACTCAAGGCAGAGTTTGAGACACTGAAAGAGTTTGTAGTGGCAAATGTAGGAGTCAGCAACAGCACTCGAGAAGGAAGAAGCGTACAAACTGAGCTCATATAAGCCCCCGCCCATCAGGCAGTTACAAATAATAGTGTATCAGTACCTTCCTCACCCAGCGATTCAGTACGCTCCTTGCAAAGCGAAGTCCCCTTTACTATGGTAAGAAATGGCGCAAAACCCGGAAAAGATACGAGGAAGCATCTTCCCATAACTACGTATAATCGCTACCAGATCCTTGCCGAAGCAGTTAATGAGACAGAAGAAACAAGGCTTATTGGGGACTCTATTGTACGCAGTCAGCTGGAGGAATTTTGTGGACGCGCCCCCATCAGCAGAAAGAGGTACTGTTTTCCAGGAGGTGGACTATGTGATATCACAGAAGCATGCGATGAGGTCACAAAAGATGCAAATGATCAAACTCTATACGTTATCCATGTTGGTACAAATGATCTGAAGCGCAATAGATCAGAGGAATTGCTAGCAAAGTATCATGAAATGATCAAACGATTCAAAACTAAGTCCACCAATGTGATAATATCTGGTATACCCCCAAGGATCAAGGCAGAAAATAGTTTCTATGATAAGGCCTTCAGCACAAATAACCGGCTCAAATCTCTCTGCACGCAAGAGGGAGTCGACTTTGTCAATCTGTGGGACCAGTTTTATGAGCAACATACTCTATTCCAGAAAGATGGTCTCCATTTGAACTCAGTAGGAGCGGCACGGCTAGGTAGACTTTTACACGATAAAGTCGCCCTCTTCAGATCAAAAAACGCGGTACGTCCAGGAACAGTAACCTTAACGTAAATACCCACAAAGTCAGATCACCAACTGTTTGGAACGGAATCAGAGTCTGCTATGTTAACGCACGTAGTCTACATAACAAGTTTGAGGATTTAGAATCTCTAATTTACCTAGAAAATTATGACATCATTGACATCACAGAGTCCTGGATTAACACATCTGACCATGACTTTCTAGCGGAATACTCATTAACAGGATACAATACTCGTATTTTCAGCTGTGAGCGACCACATTGAGCTGGTGGCGGTGTTTTACTATATATATGTGAAAACTAGTCTCCATCCCCTTGTGTTATCCAAACCCAGTATTACCAACATAGATGCCAGTTATGTTCAGCTAAGTATTAATTCACACAAAATAAATATATGTCTCATCTATTGTCCTCCAGCACAGTCAACTGAGACAGATGAAAAACTTTATGATCAAATTGCGGAAATTTGTTGTCAAGAGGATAGCGTAATTTTTGGAGACTTTAATCTACCGGTAACAAAGTGGGGTGAACCACTGACGGCACACTCAGGACAAGAGCTTTATACGAATCTTCAAGAAGCGCCCTTTTCCAACATGTAGAATACCCAACGAGAGGAAACAATATCCTAGACATCATCTTGACTACAAATGATAACCTAGTCAACAACATTGAAATAGGACCTGAGTTTAGTTCCAGTGATCATCGAACTATACAGTTGAATATTACTACTGAAAAAGTAAAAGAAACGGAGAGCAAAGAAAAGGTCCCAGATTATCGTAGAGCTAATTTCAGCAGGCTCAGAGCGCTACTTGCAACTGCAGATTGGAATCAAATGTCTGAAACCGATGACATAAACCAAGCATTGGAAATATTCACCAAAAAATTTAATGAAGTGTTAAAGTCATGTGTGCCACTACGTAACAGACGTCCAACTGGATATAGTAAACCAAAGTGGTGGTCCAGTGAAATAAAAAGTAACTTAATAGCCAAAAAACAAGCATATCATAAATATAAAGCTACACAAAATAATGATGATAAATTACAGTACGATAATCTACACTGCATATCGAAAAGACTTATTAAACAAAGCAAAAGAGCACTGGAGATCCACATTGCTAATACGTGCAAATCAAATCCTAAAGAATTTTACAGTTACATTAGAAAGAAAAAGGTTATGACTACATCAATAGGTCCTCTAGAAACAAACAATGGCAAACACACTGAAAATGAGGTCGAAATGGCAAACATTCTTAACAATTACTTTGCGTCTGTTTTTACAGTAGAAAACACCACCCGAAACCTACTGTTACCCACAAACCAAGCAAATAGCACAGTCCTTAGTAACTATGCTATCCATAATAACGATATCCTTTCAGCCATAAATAGTACGAACATAAACAAAACCCCTGGCCCCGATAAAATATCACCGAGAATTCTCAAAGAAGCAAAACATGAGTTACTGCTGCCACTCTCTGTCTTATTCAATAAATCATAAAGTACTGGGAAAGTTCCACGTGAATGGAAACTAGCAAATGTAACACCAATTTTCAAAAAAGGAAATGAGTCGCACCCAGGAAATTACAGACCAATCAGCTTAACATCAGTAGTGTACAAGTTAATGGAAAAAATCATAAGAGATAAAATAGTTAATTATCTAGAAGAAAATAATATAATTAAAGACTCGCAGCATGGATTCAGACATCGTCGTTCATGTTTAACTAACTTACTGGACTTCTTCCATGATGTTTACAAATCATACGATGACTCAAGAGCAGTAGATATAATTTACCTCAACTTTCAGAAAGCATTTGACACTGTCCCTCACAAGCGTCTCATGAGAAAAATAGAAGCACATGGAATAAAAGGAAAGACGCAAAAATGGTTACAAGACTGGCTGTCAGACCGAAAACAGCGAGTTGTGATAAACGGAAAGGAATCCAAATGGCGCAATGTGATCAGCGGCGTTCCCCAAGGCTCAGTACTTGGACCGATACTTTTTATTATCTATATAAATGACATTGATGAGGGTCTAAATTGTAAAGTATCCAATTTGCAGATGATACTAAAATAACTAGTTCAGTCACTTCAGAATTACAGTGGCAGCAGTTACAAAATGACCTTAATACTTTAGCAAGCTGGGCAGAAAAATGGCAAATGAAATTCAACACAGAAAAATGTAAAGTACTTCATATTGGAAGTAACAATGTCCATGCAAATTACAAAATGAACAATATTCAGTTATCAAGTACAGACAGTGAAAAGAATCTTGGTGTGATAATATCAAATGACCTAAAACCAAGCAAGCAGTGTACTGATGCAGTTAAAATTGCAAACAAGCTAGTGGGTTTTATTGGAAGAACTTTCGAGTTTAAATAGGAAAAAGTCATACTTGCCTTGTAAAACTCGCTAGTGCGCCCCCATCTTGAGTATTGTGTGCAATTCTGGTCTCCGTACTACAGAAAGGACATTGAAAAATTAGAGAAAATTCAGCGAAGAATCACAAAAATGATACCACGACTTAGAAACAAGCCATATGAGGAACGCCTTGAAGAACTTAAATTATTTAGCCTAACGAAGCGCAGGTTAAGAGGGGACCTTATTGAAGTTTTCAAAATCATGAAGGGATATGACAACTTAGACATGAATAAATATTTTGATATAGACCGGTCAAGTCAAACCAGAAGTAATGGCTACAAAATCATGGGAAAGCGATTCCAATCCCACAAAACAAAATACTTCTTCTTTAACAGAGTTGTAAATATCTGGAACAGATTACCCTCAGATACCGTGAACAGTATCTCAATTGAGACATTCAAAAACAAATTGGACAAGTATTTGCACGAGAATCCTTAGCTGACTCTTTTTCTGTCCGAATAACTTGCTTTTATAGCTACGGTACATGTAAGTTCATGCCCCTTTTGTCTACAAGACACCCCGTAAACAATGTACCCGTACATAGTGTTGCGTCACGATATTATACATTTTCAATTTATTCAGTGCAAACAAAGCAATATAAGCACAGATTAGGATCTGCACAGATAACCCTGAGTTAACGGTCACTACTCTTACTTTCGACCTGTGATGGGCTGTGGATCACTGAGGGTCCCTGTTAGTCAAGTGACCACCATTGGGATTTTTTTAATGTACCAGGGGTCACTGCTTCAGGATGAAACTTGTGTACTTGTCCCACATGGGAGAGTTCCCTGTCTCAGTGGAGTGAACGGAGCTAGTGCCTGATTGACTGCTGCCTACCTTAAAAGCGCCAGGCAAGGCTGCCGCACCACCCCTAAACATCCACACTGTGCAGTCCCCTCGTGGCTACAGGACACCCCGTAAACTTAACATAGCGTCACGTCACGTCATTATACGTTTTTCGATTTACCCAAAGCAAATGAGGTAATATACAGTAAGCACAGATTAGGATCTGCACAGACGACCCTGAGTTAACGGTCACTACTCTTACTTTCGACCTGTGATGGGATGTGGATCACTGAGGGTCCCTCTTAGTCAAGTGACCACCATCGGGATTTTTTTTAATGTACCAGGGGTCACTGCTTCAGGATGAAACTTGTGTACTTGTCCCAAAAGGGAGTTCCTTGTCTCAGTGGAGTGAACGAAGCTATTGCCTGATTGACTGCTGCCTACCTAAAAAGCGCCAGGGAAGGTTGCCGCACCACCCCTAAACATCCACTCTGTGCATTGCACATCCACACTGTGCACTGTGCAGTCCCCTTTTATCTAAGACACCCGTCTTATATATTTTTCAATCTCCCCAATGCAAAGAAAGCAATATAAGCACAGATTAGGATCTGCACAGATAACCCTGAGTTAACGGTCACTACTCTTACTTTCGACCTGTGATGGGCTGTGGATCACTGAGGGTCCATGTTAGTCAAGTGACCACCATCGGGATTTTTTTAATGTACCAGGGGTCACTGCTTCAGGATGAAACTTGTGTACTTGTCCCACATGGGAGAGTTCCTTGTCTCAGTGGAGCAAACGGAGCTAGGGCCTGATTGACTGCTGCCTGCCTTAAAAGCGCCAGGCAAGGCTGCCGCACCATCCCTAAACATCCACACTGTGCAGTGTGTAGCTTCCACGTTATGTCCACAGACTTCCCATTAACTCAGTGTACCCGTTTATAATGTCATGCCGTAACTATTATTTTATTTGTTTACTTTCTCTTTCAGGTTACTCTATCGGGTAGCTTATAGATAAGGTATTATAGAATGTGACTTTTCCTTTCCAGTGTTTCCTATAAAATTTCCATGTCAGTTTTTCCATGCTGCATGGTGGTTTTTCTCACTTTTTCCTGGAGGGTTTGGTGGTGGGGGGAGCCTTCTTGCTTTACTATCCTTATCCTTCAGCATGTAGAGTTAGATCTTGTAGTCATAGTTTTCTCTAACAAGCAGCCTCGAAAGGACCAAAAGGTCTGTTGCTGTTTGCTTTCCTGTGTAATCCTGTGTAATCCTCCTCCTCCTCCTACTACTACTACTACACTGCACCCATCTTTCTTACTCTTTCCTCTTGCGGTTCACCAAATTTGCTTTTAATTTCACTCAGTACCTCTTGGCTCCCCTGACTCCTTCCCTATCATTCTTCTCTTTCCCACTTTCCATCACTTTCCTTACTTCGTCCCTGCCCTCTCCCTGTTCATCATGTCCTTCTTTCTTCCTTTCTCTTCCCCTCCACTTCCTTCTCTTGTTCAACTGTTTCAGCTCTCCCTCCTTTCTCTCCCTCTTCTCCTCCCTCTCCCACTTCTCCGTGTCCCCACTTCCCCTCTCTCTCTCATCACTCGCTCCCCCCCTTCCACTTCACTTCCTTCTCCCCCTCCCACTTTACTTCCCTCTCGCCCTCCCACTTCAGCTTCCTCTCCCCCACCCGCTTTGTGTCCCTCTCCCCCTCCCCCTTCACCTCTCTCTCCCCTCCCCCCTTTGTAATCCCGTAATCAGTGCCAGGCCACTCCGATAAAACTTTGATGAAAACCTGTTACAGAACTCTCTCTCTCTCTCTCTCTCTCTCTCTCTCGTCAGAAAAGGCTCCCCCAAGCCAACTAAATTTGTCTGCAGGTAACTGACCTACAGTACCTGACCTGAAATTGACGTCTCTCCAGCATCACTACTACATAGATAGATAGATGGATATGGATGGATGGATAGATAGATAGATACATAGACAGACGAAGAGGTTGATAGATATAAATGGATGGATAGATAGATACATAGACAGGAGAAGAGATAGATATGAATCGATGGATGGATAGATAGGTATGAATGGATGAATACATAGAGACATGGATGGTTAAAGACAGACAGATAGATAGATAGATATAGTTCAATGTTTCACTGTCCATGTTGTGTAATTATTGTTAATTTTATGCTGCCCTTCCTTCAGTGTCCAAATCCTGCCTCACCCAGAGTCATAGAGGGAAATTATGGCTCCTTAACACCTCTTCCTAACCGACTTATTTTGCGTATTGTACCTTATTACCCTTTGCTGTGTTATATAAATCCCTCCAGTACCGCTATACTCTGCATAAATAACCTACTGTACAAAAAAGACCACCCAGTCATATCCAAAAATAAATTGCTAAGGAAGAGGTGTTAGGTACTTTCTTTTCACCTGAATTTGGTCTAGGTGTTTGTCCTTTTGCAGCTTATTTTACGAGGCTCAGTGGCAGAATAAGATAATATTACGGCTCTACATTCTTCCCATAGCACTTCTTCATGACTAGCAGCATATTCTAGTGTTACTGTCAAAAGACAGTACTACTGCTCTACGTCCTTCCCATAGCACTTCTTCGTGACTAGCAGCATATCCTAGTGTTAATCCGTTGTTATAACCCAGCACTGAACGTCATTAGATGGCAATTTTACTTGGCCCAAAACTGCCACATCTCCATCTTGAAAGTCGATTTTTAGTAACTGATTAGCACTTCAGCATGATGCTAGTCATGAAGAAGTGCTGTGGAAAGGATGTGTAGCCGTAGTATTTTCTACGCGAAACAAGCTGCAAAAGAATCAAAATATAGGTCAAGTTAAAGTAAAAAGAGTATAGTTAGAATGGAACCCTTCTAAATTAAATAAAATCGTCTGACAGCTGGAAAAAAAAAATCAATTAATTTTAATTCTTGGTAACAGCAGACAAATTTATTCAGCTCAGGAAAGACTGCTTGCAACTGGAGGGGTTAAATACAGCCTTCATTAACCTGTTCACGGCCATTGCATGTGTTCTGAGAAGAGAAGACTCTTGCCTTAAACTTTTGAATGCTGGCAGCTGATTGGTTGTCCGAGTGCATTCATTTATAACGATGGATTTTAAATAAATTCTATTATAAGGAATACAATTGACCATTTCTGACGATAAGGTTGTTCAGATTTTATCTATCTATCTATCTATCTGTCTACATATGTGTGTGTGTGTGTGTGTGTGTGTGTGTGTGTGTGTGTGTATTTTATGCAGGCAAGAAGGAACCAAAGGCCAGGAGCCCGCAAACCGTTCCGTCTAAGAAAAAAAAACGATACAAAAGAGAGCCAAATTGATGGTGATAATGTGTGTGTGTGTGTGTGTGTGTGTGTGTGTGTGTGTGTGTGTGTGTGTGTGTGTGTGTGCGTGCCTGCGGGTGTGTGTGTGTGTGTGTGTGTGTGTGTGTGTGTGTGTGTGTGTGTGTGTGCGTGCGTGTGTGTGTGTGTGTGTTTATATTACTGTATATTTCACCTTCACATTGCTTTGCCTGGTATTGATATGGCTTTAGTGCATCAGTGGGCTACCAGAGGATACTGAGGTGTATGCACAGAGAGAGAGAGAGAGAGAGTAGCCTTCATTAACCTCTTCACCACCACCAGGGTTACATCCATAGCTGAATAAAATAATCTATATTCTGTTCACTTCAACTAGGCATAAAACTGCCATTTCCCCATCTTGAATACTGAGTTGTAGGAAGAGATTGATGCTAGAATATGGTGCTAGTCATGAAGAAGTGCTATGAAAAGCATGTGCAGCAGTAGTATTGACTTACTGTACCACTGAACAACGGGAAATAAGTTCTATCTATCTATCTATTGCCAGACGCCTCAATCCCGTTTGGGGTGGCCACAAACAAATCGCCTCCAAGTCGCCCTGTCCCCCGCCATTTCACTGCCCTGCTCCCAACTCACACCCCTCTCTCTCATATACCTCTCCACCCCATCCCTCCATCTCATCCTCGGCCTCCCCCTCCCTCTTCCCCCCTCCACCTCACTCACATACACTCTCTTCATCAGTCTTTCACCCTCCATCCTCTCCACATGGCCAAACCACCTCAGTGTGTTCCTCATAACGCTTCCTATCACATCCACATCCACACCACAACGCTCCTTTATATCCTCATTCGTCAGCCTGTCTCTCCACGTGACTCCACAGGCTCCTCTTAAATAACTCATTTCCACTGCTCTCACTCTTGACTTGTGTCCTTCCAACAATGTCCAAGCTTCACTACCGTACGTTAGAGTTGGTATCACAATACTGTCATGTAGTAACTTTTTCACTTCCATGCTCACTTCCCTGTTTCTTATCACTGCTTTCAAGGAACCAGCAACCTTTCTTCCCTGCTGTACCCTTTCAAGCACTTCACCCTCCAAACCTCCATCCTTACTCATCACACTACCCAAATACTTAAACGTACTCACATTTTCCAATTCCTCACCATCCAACCTTGCTGTACATTCACTAACTTCACCTCTCTCAAAGACCATCACTTTACTCTTCCCTACATTCACCTTTAGGTTCCGTTTCTTACACACTCTCTCAAACTCATCCACCAAGCCTTGCAGCTCCCCTTCGTCTTCACTCAACAACACAGTATCATCTGCAAACAACAGTACAGGGAGTTTCCAAACACTACCCTCTCTCACCAGGGCCACTCCAACATCCACTACCCTACCTTGTACCTCTTTTATTACCCCATCCATGTACAGATTGAACAACCATGGAGACATGACACATCCCTGTTTCAAACCAACTTTCAATGAGAAAAATTCACTTAGTTCACCATCCACACGCACTGCAGCCTTCGCACCATCGTACATACTCTTCACAGCATTCAACAGCTTCCCATCTACTCCATATATTCTTAACACTTTCCACAATCCTTGTCTATCCACCCTGTCATATGCTTTCTCCAAATCCATGAAAGCCGCATACAACTTCTTTCCCTTCTCTAGAAACTTTTCCACTAAAGATCTAAGAATGAATATCTGATCTACACAACCTCTTCCCTTCCTAAAGCCTCCCTGTTCTTCTCCAACTAATTTCTTTGTTCTTTCTCTAACTCTGTCTATAAGTATCCTACCATACACTTTTCCTATTATACTAAGAAGACAAATGCCCCTATGATTACCACACACTTCTTTTTCCCCTTTTCCTTTGTACAAGGGAATAATTAAACCTGACTTCCAATCCTCCGGGACTCTACCTTCCTCCCAGGCCAATCTGCACATCTTCCACATCCATTCTACTACTATCTCTCCCCCATGCTTCAGCATTTCACCACACACTCCATCAATTCCTGGGGCTTTCCCCGATTTAACTTTCTTCATTGCTTCCACAACTTCTATCCTACTGATTTCTTCCTGTCTTCTCACCTCCCTCCTTCTCCCAGCCATTCCCCAGCCACTTATACTCGCATTACTTCCATCCTCTACGTTCAACAATTCCTTAAAGTGTTCTCTCCATCTGCTCACTTTTTCTCCCTTCTCCACTAGTAATCTACAATTTTTATCTTTCACTCCCCTGCTAACTTCACTTCCACCCTGTCTTACTCTTTTCACTTCTCTCCAGAACATTTTCTTACAGTCCCTCCATTTTACACTCAAATTCCTTCCAAATTCCTCATCCACTCTCTTCTTACTCTCTCTTACTACTCTTTTCACCTCTCTCTTCCTTTCCACATATAACTCTCTCTTCCGCCTCTCAACTTCTTCCACGCCCCTGTTTCTCATCCATTCATTGTATGCTTTCTTCTTTTGTGCCACTGCCTGTTTCACCTCTTCAGTCCACCACGCTGTTCCTTGCACCCCCCTCCGTCTTCTCTTCCTTCCACACACCACATCACATGCTGCACATATTTCTTCTGTAAATATCTTACACATACCTTCCACGTCTCCCATCTGCTCCAATTCATATTTGCCCAATCGTTCCTCCACTTCTCTCTTATACTCTGCCTTTTTCTCATCCTCTTGTAACCTTTCCACTCTCCTTGCAACTACTCCTTCCTCTCGTCTTTCCCTTCTTCTATTCCTCCATCTTACTTGCAGCCTAATTCTGGCCACCACCAAGTAGTGGTCAGAAAGTCCACTCCCCCAACCTCTATACACTCTTGCATCCTTTACACATCTTCGCAACCTTTCATCCACACACACATAATCAGTCATTGCCTTCCTTTCATTCAGTTCACCACCCACCCTTCTCATCACTCACCATGTATACCTGTGGATCATTTTATGCCTGAAGAGGGTATTGGCTATCACCAACCCCCTCCCAGCACAAATGTCCACTAACGCACTCCCATTCTCATCTATCTCAGCAGGCACACCCCACTCACGAACTATTCCATCCACCTTCACATTACCAACTTTACCATTCATATCACCAATCAAAAACACTCTCTCATTCCTTCCAAACTTTTCCATGCACACTTCCACATTTGTCCAGAACTCTTCTCTCACTCTTCTAGCACGATCTTGCGTTGGCTTATACACACACACAATCGCCCACATTTGTATTCCAACTTTCAACTTTACCCACACAATCCTTGACCCAACTGATCCATACTGTCTTATGCTCTTCTTCCATCTTTTACTCACAACTATACACACTCCTTCCTTTGCCCTCTCATTCTCATCTACTCCTGCACATATACCCCATCCATACTCCCATTCTCTCACACTTTCTCCTCTCCATTTTGTTTCAGTTATTCCACATACATCCACTTTCGCATCCTCAAGCACCTGGACAATCTCTCTCTCTTTCACCTCATCATTCGCTCCTCTTACATTCCATGTACTCATTACCAAGTCCTTTGTCCGGTCCTGGGTCGTCATCGTTTGGTCAGTCCTTGTCCGAGGCTTCTTGTTTGTTTTTTTAGTTAGTTGTTTTCCGGGAAGGGGCACTAACCCTCCGCCAACCCTTTTAGTCGCCTTTTACGACAAGCAGGGATACTGGGGGAGTATTCTTGAAAACCCCCCTACCCCCAGGGGGATAAGTTACGACAGGATATAAATCTGGACCAAGTTGACGTGACAGGAGCATAGTGGTATAAAATATAAATAGTAAGACATCCTTGAGTTGTTGTGGTCCCAGGCCCACTTGTACGTGGACCTGGTGGAATGTTTAGTTGCCCCTTTTCCTACAATTCACTATCCTCCTTTCAGAGCACAGGGAGGCAGCTGAAGATTAATCAGAAACAGGCGATATCCTATTACACAATTAAATAGCCCGCCAATCTCCGCCATTATTGTTATTGGCCAGCAGTATCGCAAATATAACGTTTTCATTGCTAGATTTACATTTCTACGTAGCAGCAGTTTTTTAATATTTAGGCACAAGCTATTTAGGAAATTTCTAATGATTTTTTTAACAGTTTAACGATACCCAAGAGATTATAGTTTATATGTAGCGTTTTAAAAGTTTATATGTGTTTTGGAGCGAATGTGAATGTGGTAATGATGGGAGATCTGAATGCTAGAGTGGGAAATGTAGCAGTTGAAGGTGTAGTTGGTATGCATGGTGTGCCTGGAAGAAATGAAAATGGGGAACGAATGATAGCGATGTGTGTTGAGCGAGAGATGGTGATTGGAAATACGCTGTTTGAGAAGAAAGATATTTATAAGTATACATGGGTGAAACAGGAGGGTGGAAGGGTTGTTGATAGAGCTTTGATGGACTATGTGGTTGTGTCTAGGAATGTAATAGGAAGATTGTTGGATGTGAGAGTTCTGAGAGGGGAGGGTGGAGGTATGTCTGACCACTACCTGGTGGAGGGAAAGTTAAGAGTAGGTAAGAGATGGGTGAGAGCTAGGAGGGTTAGGTGTGGCAAGGAGGTTTTGAAAGTGAGTGAGTTGGATAAAAGAGAGAAAAAGATAGAGTATCAGGAGAAATTGAAAGATGAGTGGAACGCACTGAAAGATCAGGAAAATGGCAGTGTGGAGGAGGAATGGCAGTTGATTAAGAGTGCTGTGGTGGGGCATGCAGAAGAGGTGTGTGGTGTGAGACGTGTGGGTGGTGGTGTAAGAAAAGGAAGTGAATGGTGGTGTGAGGAAGTAAGTATGGCTGTGGCTGAGAAGAGACGTGCATATGAAGTGTGGCTGCAGAGGAAGGATGAGATGTCATATGAAAGGTATAAGGAAAAGAGGAATAGGGCGAGAAGGGATGTGCGTGATGCTAAAGTGGCAGCAGATGAGAGGTGGGGTAGGCGGCTTACAGAGAATTTTCAACAGAATAAGAAAATGTTTTGGAAGGAGGTGAAAAGGGTGAGAAAGGGAGAGTCTGGGAAGGAAGAACGAGTAAAAGCAGAGGATGGAAGGATGTTAATTGAGATGGATGCAGTAAGGAAGAGATGGGCAGAGTATTTTGAAAGATTGTTAAATGTAGAGGAGGAAAGGGTGGCTGAGATTGTGGCAGACGGAAGGGTGCAAGGAATAAATGTGTTGGGAAAGTTGAATGATTCTTTGATCACGAAGGAGGAAGTGGAGAAGGCAGTAAAGGAGATGAAAACAGGGAAAGCTGCAGGTATGGATGGGTGTGCTGTGGAATGCCTGAAAGGTGGTGGAGTGACTATTGTTGACTGGTTAGTAAGATTGTTGAATGTGTGCTTTGTGAAAGGTATGGTGCTAATTGACTGGGCAAGTGCTTGTGTGGTCCCGTTGTATAAAGGCAAGGGTGATAAGTATGAATGTACTAGCTTTAGGGGTATAAGTCTGTTGAGTGTTGTAGGTAAGGTTTATGGTAGAGTGTTAATTATGAGAGTTAGAGAGGGTACAGAGGGAGTGATTGGTGAAGAGCAGTGTGGCTTTAGGAGAGGGAGGGGATGCGTGGATCAGGTGTTTGCTGTGAGACAAGTGTGTGAAAAGTATTTAGCGAAAGGCAAGGATGTGTTTTAGGCATTCATGGATTTAGAGAAAGCGTATGATAGAATTGATAGGGAGGCTTAGTGGACTGTTTTAAGATTGTATGGACTTGATGGTAGGTTACTAAAAGGGGTGAAAAGTTTTTATGTAAATAGTAGAGCGTGTGTAAGAGTGGGAAATGCTGTGAGTGACTGGTTTCCTGTGAGAGTGGGGCTGCGATAGGGATGTGTGATGTCGCCTTGGTTGTTTAATATTTACATGGATGGTGTTATAAGGGAGGTGAATGCAAGAGTTTTAGGTGGAGGTCTGAGTCTGGTGAATGTTGATGGTGGAGAGTGGAATCTGAAGCAGCTGCTGTTTGCAGATGATACTGCACTGGTGGCTGATTCAGAGGAGAGATTGAGACAGTTGGTAGAGTAGTTTGGAAGGGTGTGTGAAAGGAGGAAATTGAAAGTAGATGAGAATGAGAGTAAAGTGATGAAGTGTGCGAGGTTGGTAGATGGTAGGGGGATGAATATAGCTTTGAATGGCGAGTTGCTTGAGGAGGTAGAGTGTTTTAAATATCTAGGATCACATGTTGCTGTGGATGGAAGAATAGATGCAGAAGTGAAGTTTAGAATAAATGAAGTAGGAAAGGTGCTGGGAGGAATGAAAAAAGTGTTTAGATGTCGTTCGCTTAGAATGGATGTAAAGAGAAGGTTGTATGAGGGTGTTGTGGTACCGACTGCATTATATGGGGCTGAAACATGGAATATGGGTGTAGCAGAGAGGAAAAGTTTGAATGTAATGGAGATGAGGTGTCTGAGGAGTATGTGTGGAGTGACGCGTATGGATTGAGTGCGAAATGATGAAGTGCGAAGGAGAACTGGAGTTGTTCGGGAGATGGCTGGTAGAGTTGAGCAGAGGGTGTTGCGATGGTTTGGGCATATGGAGAGAATGGATAATGAGCGATTGGTGAAAAAGATAACTAGATCTGATGCGAGAGGTGTATGGCTGAGAGGAAGACCACAAATAGGATGGATGGACAGTGTGAAGAGAGCACTGGATGCGAGAGGGATATCTGTTGAGCAAGGAAGAGTGGCTGTGCGTGACAGAAATAAATGGAGAGAAATTGTGAATGAATAAATGATGACGCAGCCCTGAGGGGATATTCTCCCGCATTTGGTCTGATCAGCTAGTCAGGTCAGGTGCGGGTAAGGGGATGGGTCTGTTATGATGTGGCAGGGGTAAACCAGCTCTGCTGTCGGGCCCTGCTGCAGATGTCACTGATTGCATTGCGCAGTTGACCCTTGTGCGGTGTGGTGCGGTGAGGATCTGTCCGTTCTCCCCTTGGGGCTAAGATGCGAATGAATGTGTTTGAATGGATGAGTAAATGGGGAGTATGTCGTCCTGTCTTGGCTACCTTCCTTTCCTTGGGGGAAGCAGCCTAGGTATATAAATAGATAGGTAGATGTGTTTTGAAATCATTTTAACTTTTTTTTTTTCCAGCGCTTTTAGCACTCATTACAAATTTACATATTCAAGCACCTTCTACGAAGTTTGGCGACTTCCCACAGTTTATGAATTTTTATCTAGCTATTATTTATAGAATGCGATGTATATGGCAATATTTTAACAGTTTTAAAGAAGTTTAGCGGTGGTCCTGATTTTGGATATGGCAACGTTACATTGCCTATCCAAACATTGTGGCTTTACCTTGTGTTGTTGTGAATTAGTGCATTTTAACCTCAGTTTTTGGGACCTGTCAGGAGTTTTGGCAACCAGGTAAGTAAAGTTGTGGAAGGGGAATGGAGAGAGGTTATATTTGCGTAATATAAAGGGGAGAAAAAAGAGGGGTGAGTCATGGCGCTGGTGTTCACTATGGACTGTAAGCTTGTATCACGTGAGTTGAATATCCGGTACACGAGAATCCTGTTAGGGTGTGTATAGAGGTTATATGTGCGTAATATGAAAGGGAGAAAAAAGGAGGACGAGTTATGGCGCTTGTGTTCACTAAGGGCTGTAAGCTGCTTTGTATCACCTTAGTTAAATATCCGGTATCCTACATCAGAATCCTGGCAGGGGGTGGACGATGGTGTAACGGGAGCACACTCGCCTCGCAAGCGAGAGTTCCTGGGTTCATTTCCTGGGCCGACCCTGAGGCTGCGGTCTCCTTTACCCTAGCCTGTTCATACCCAGAACTAACATAGGCACCCGGATGCAAAAGCCGACGGTTGCGTGTCGTCTTCCGGGGGAATGTTTGGGAGTTTACTTTCCTTGTCTGTTCACCATCTTATTAAAACCTTCAGGCCGATTATGTGTTTATAATTTCCTTTTTGGTGTGATATCATCGCACTGTGGGAGAGGTAGTAAAGACATCAGCGTACTGAAAGGGTTAAGGTGAAAAGATTAGAGAAAAAATATGCGAGGAATAAAGACTGCAGTGTGATGGATGTGAAGGAGAGGCTCAAGTCAGAGGCTTAGCTTAATCCCTTCACTACGATGACGCCATCTTCTGCTGTGCCTACACAGGATTGTATTCAGCCCGAGAGAGACCTGTCGTGATGAAGTTGTTGGAATCTGTGTCCAATAACTCTTAGTGCAGTGACGTTTGTATTCTTACCATCCACAGAGCATTGACAGAGACCCATCATAACTCCTTCAGTCCCAGGACGTAATCTATACAGTATTCATGCAGTATCCACACGAGTTTATTCAGCATTGGTGACACTTTTACCGCTGGATGGGTTAGATACAGCCTTCATTAATCCATCACTACAAAAGGCCTCTTCTAAACTGCATCAAAGGGACTGTTGAGTAACCAGAAGAAATTGTACCACAGTACTGAAGGGCTTAATAGGGACTAAAATAACTGATGGTGGAGGCAGACAGCACGCGACTGGCATTAGGGTAAGAAACACGGTGAGGAGTTAGGCAGTGGGAAGGAGGGAGGGACAAGGATGGAAACACTGGGAAAGAATGAAGGAGGAAAAGCAAAGGAAATATTAAGTATGAGGGAGGAAGGGGGAGGGAGTAGGAAGAAGGGAGACAGGGACGAGGAGGGGAGGACTGGAAAGGAGGGAGGGAGAAAAAATTGGAAAGAAAAAAAACGGGCGAGAGAAGGAAGGAGGTTGGAGTAAGAGGGAAGGACTGAGTAGGAGAGAAGGAAAGAGTGAGCAAGGGGGAAGGGAAGGGAGAGGAAAAGGGAGGAAGGAGCGAAGGAAGGAGAAAGGGACAAGTACGAAGAAAGGATTGAGGGATGGAAGGAGAGAGGGAATGGTATGGATGAAAAGAGGAGAGGGGAAGCAGGGAAAGAGGGAAGTGAAAGAAAAGAAGAAGCATAGAAGAAGGGAGACGGAGTAAGGAAAGGAGAGAAAGGGGGAAAATAGAAAGGGTGGAAGGGAAAGAGAAGAGAGGAGGGAGGGATGAAGGGAAGAAAAGGGAAGGAGGGAGAGAATGGAGGGAGGGAGAGGCTGGAGGAAAAACACACCTATAAAAACTTTGAGAAACCATGCCTAAGGGAGGTGGTGTTGGAGGGAAGAGGGAGAGGCAGAGAGAAAAAAAAGAGAGAGGAGAGGGAGGGAAAAGGGAGAGACGGAAAGAAAAAAAAGAGGAAAGAGAGGGAAGAGCTAGAGACGGAGAGAAGAACAGAGGAAAAGAGACGGAGTAAGAGGAAAAATCTGGACGGAAAAAGGAATGAGGAGGAAAAAGAGGAAAGATGGAGAAAAGAGGAACAGAAGAGAAAGAAGAGATAAAAATAGGGAGGACAAAAATCTAGAGGAAAGTGGGAATGGAGAACCAAGACGACTGAAACTGGAGAGAGAGAGAGAGAGAGAGAGGGGGGGGGATGCAGGTGTTGTGTTGAAGGATGGTTGAAGGTACGGGATGACCTGGTGAAAGAAGGGGGGAGGGGCAGGAGAGGGAGAGGGGCTGTGAAGGAATGAGAAAACTTCAGGTGTAAAATTTTTAAGAAGCCAGTACAACACTTATGGGGAGCCCTGCCTTCCCTCCTCTCTCTCTCTCTCTCTCTCTCTCTCTCTCAATTCACAAACAACCGTCATTTCCCAGTCTTTATCCTTTTTTTTTTTTTTTTTTCGAGTAAAGGCAAGGAAATAAAAATTCCAGCCCATTCCATGTCTGTTCGTCCCACAATAAGAAATGTTGGTTATGAAGGAAAAATTATAGTTGGTTTGTACATTGTTTTTGCAGGAAGGGCAAGGAAAGGAAAATGTAGAATTTCTAATGTCTAGTTCTTCCTGCAAAACAGAAATCCAAGTTACGCCATAGAATGTATCCCATGTATGTTTGAGAATGGCAGGGCAGGTAGGGATGAGTGAGGTGAGAATGGCAGGGCAGGTAGGGATGAGTGAGGTGAGAATGGTAGGGCAGGTAGGGATGAGTGAGGTGAGAATGGCAGGGCAGGTAGGGATGAGTGAGGTGAGAATGGCAGGACAGGTAGGGATGAGTGAGGTGAGAATGGCAGGGCAGGTAGGGATGAGTGAGGTGAGAATGGCAGGGCAGGTAGGGATGAGTGAAGTGAGAATGGCAGGGCAGGTAGGGATGACTGAGGTGAGAATGGCAGGGCAGGTAGGGATGAGTGAGGTGAGAATGGCAGGGCAGGTAGGGATGAGTGAGGTGGGAATGGAATGTAGCCACCTTTCTACCACCATGTTACACCTACACCCAGGGCGTTTGCACCTCACTGGCCCACTCTACTGCTGGCGGCGGGTCCGCCAGTTAGTGCGTGTGTGACCGTGGAGATGAGAGGGTGTGTGGTGCGCCGCTCTCAGCCGCCACCACATTAGTGTACAGTCACGGACAGAAGATCGCCAGTATCTAACCACCTCCGCGTCTCAGTTTCCTCTGCTGGCAAATATTCTTAACCTAAGGGAGCTTTTGCACGTGTTTGTATCTATAGATTTTCACTGATTTGCTGCATCAGCGAGTGAAGTGAGGGACATTGCCTGAGTGAGATGCAGACGCAGTGGAACAGCAGGTGAACTTTTGTCCTTGACAGTACAACACCCTAGTACGGGGCAGCCGGTGGTGTAATGGTTAGCACAGCCAGCCCGCAATTGCAAATATTCCAGGTCGGTCCCCGGGCCGGTCAGACTCTTGAGCACAGTTTGTTTCCTCTGTACCCTTGTTCACGCAGCAGTACTGCCGGGGATGTGGATGTAAATCCCAGTGTTGCGTCTGGTATTGTAGGATAAGTTTGTGACTTGGAATAAACACTGTCTGCCTTGATGACCCTCGTGTAGGCCAGTCAGTAATCATAAGCATTTGCCTGCACTGCTGCCACCATACACATTTGTGTGTATGTTTATGTGAAATGGGACGAGGAAACCTACTTTGTTGGAAAGGCTTACCAGTGTGGGAATGGAACTCTGGTTGATCCAGTTGGGAGGCTGAGCTGCTAACCAGTGCAGCAGCGGTTGCCTGTACGCCCCTGTCACCACCACACACCAACACTGAGCTGCACAGACACACGTACATCCAGTCTGTGTCACAGCTTTGATTTGTATTCACAGTAGCAACACAAAACATGGCCATGTTATGCAGTATTATACTATGTGCTTCCTGCAAAAACATATCCTGATTGTGAAAGGGAACATTCCTATGAAAATCAAGATGTATCCTTTCAACCCGTTATCTGCCTGTACTTGGTTTATAAATATGTCCCTTTGTATGAGACGATGATAAGTAATTCACCGGGTCGGTCAGGATCACTTGATGGTCGTGATCGTCAGCTTTTACCCTCCCGGAAGGGAGCTGAGAGCTCATATAGTCCGATCTAAGGGCAAGGCTGTGACCTTCACACAAGCACACACCCGTCCCCTTGCTCAAGGGGGACAGTAACCACCCACTTCGTTAGTGAAACTTTTCGCAACCTGAGCGAGGCGCGAACTCCCGTCCACCAGTTGGCAAGCGAGAATGTTACCACTGCATCAGCGAGCGGTGTGTGTGTGTGTGTGTGTGTGTGGTAGGTTAGGAGGGGCCACATGGTCAGCTTTAACCCATTCAGTACGATGATGTCTTCGTCGTTTTAATCACACAACCACCAGACGAGTTTATTCACCAGATTTATTCAGCTTTAATGTAAGAGTTGATTATGCTTAGGCAGGTATGCAACCCCCAGGCTGAAAAGTATGGAAACCGAATTCAAAGCTGGACCATAGCAGACACCATCGTACTGGAGAGGGAGAGAGGGAGGGTGAGGGGAATGAAGTAATGTATAGCACACACCACGTTCCAAACGTAGCGTAAAAGGCGGCTTAAGGGACGTAATGAGAGAGAGAGAGAGAGAGAGAGAGGAAAAAAAATGCCGCTAACTAGAATAATTTCCAGGAGAGTTAGTGGAGTCAACACTGACGGATTACCGGTACCATGACAACCATGTCTATCCCCCTCCACCCTTTATCTCTAGTAATGTTCTTGGATAACATCACATTTTTTCATGTAAAGATATTTAATGTATCTTCTTTTACTCCCATTTCAAAATATTATCAGTTTCATTGTCGTGTACGATCACGTCAGTATTTTTGGTGCCTCCGGACCATTATATTCAGCTTAGGAAAACTTTTCGTTTCTAAAGGTTTCTTGGAGAATATATTTAACCCATCCTGTGTGAAAAATGTTTTAGGTGAAGATGGAAAATGTTTTAGGTGAAGAATATCATCTGAAGATGTTAAAAATGCGAAGTAAACTGACATCATGGTAATGAAGGATCAGCACAGACGGTAAGACTTTATTATAAGCTGAGTGAGACCAAATGAAGGATCAGCACAGACGGTAAGACTTTATTATAAGCTGAGTGAGACCAAATGAAGGATCAGCACAGGCGGTAAGACTTTATTATAAGCTGAGTGAGACCAAATGAAGGATCAGCACAGGCGGTAAGACTTTATTATAAGCTGAGTGAGACCAAATGAAGGATCAGCACAGGCGGTAAGACTTTATTATAAGCTGAGTGACACCATCTGGCAGCAGTAGCACCAACACCAACCGTCATCCTACTCAACTCATCATCTCTATAGTTTCACCTTAATTTGTCTCCTCCCTCTCTCACTTTTTAATCAGGCATTGTTTTTTTTATGCAGGTGAATTTTTAATGTTTTCTTCTCGTTTTTACCCTGAGTTTTTCCTGGCTCTTCTTTTTCAAAATTTAAAAAACTTGATTTTTTGTTCTTGTCATTTGATTTTCCGCGTATGCTGCGTCCTGCCATTTCATTTTTTTTTTTTTTTCGTGTTGCCTGCCTGTCTTTGCCTGCTGTTCTGCCCGGTACCTGCCTGCCTGAAAGTTTTTTTGTTATTTTTTTTCTTTTCATATCTCACTGTATGAGTCGGCTTGGCAGTTCATTCCCTGATGCCCAGCAGTCTTGTGTGCACCACATCTCTACATGCCTCCACTTCGGCGCTGATACCCACCGTCCGTATTATGGATATGCTGGGGCTGTTTCCTGCACTCGTGGTGTGAGGGTATTAGTGGGGATGCTTTTATGACGTGGCTGGTATTTTCTGTGTTAACAGAATTCAAATAATCAAATTGTTCCCGAGCCTAGGATCTAACTCGCGTCCTTTCAGACAACACATCACTTGCCTAACCATCACCACCACAGCTGATGCTGCTTATCTATCTACATACCTAGGCAGCTTCCCCCAAGCAAAGGGAGGTAGCCGAGACAGGACGACACACTCCCCATTTACTCATCCATTCAAACACATTCATTCGCATCTTAGCCCCAAGGGGAGAACGGACAGATCCTCACCGCACCACACCGCACAAGAGTCAACTGCGCAATTCAATCAGTGACATCCGCAGCAGGGCCCGACAGCAGAGCTGGTTTACCCCTGCCCATCAGAGTTGAGCAGAGGGTGTTGCGATGGTTTGGGCATATGGAGAGAATGGATAATGAGCGATTGGTGAAAAAGATAACTAGATCTGATGTGAGAGGTGTAAGGCTGAGAGGAAGACCACGAATAGGATGGATGGACAGTGTGAAGAGAGCACTGGATGCGAGAGGGATGCCTGTTGAGCAAGGAAGAGTGGCTGTGCGTGACAGAAATAAATGGAGAGAAATTGTGAATGAATAAGTGATGACGCAGCCCTGAGGGGATATTCTCCCGCATTTGGTCTGCTCAGCTAGTCATGCTGCTTATACCACTGGGAATGATGGTCCAGTAGAACTTTGCCTGGGATTGAACTCGCGTCCTTTCAGACAACACACCACTTGTCTAACCACCTGACCACCACCACCACCGCTGGAAATATTAGTCCAATAGACCTCTGCCGGTCATTAGGACAAATTAAAATACCCCGAGTATTTTTATACAGGCAAACTTTGTGCCACGGGAAATGATGGGGAAAAATGCGTTTGGAACTTTGAAGAGAGAGAGGTGAAGTAATGGGGTATGTTTTGTTTTTGGTTTGATATTTAACTTCCTCATTACAGTTACGTATTTTGTGTCATATTCTTACTATCTTCTTACAGTTTTACTAAATTTTGTTTCACGAGGAATAATGGATAAAAAATTGTGTAGAAAATTTGAATAATGTGAAGGGAGGCTGGGGCAGTGAGGGAAGTTGCCGAGTTTAGGATAGCGTATTTCACATTTATTTATTTATTTATTTTTGTTGGAAGTATATCTGCGGCTTAGAGAGGATCATTGGAATAATTTACGTGAGTGGATTTAGTGACAATACTCATGGAGACTTTGTCCTTTTGTATTTATTTGCCGTAGCTCAGTGGCAGGAAATATAATGCTACGGCTGCACATTTCCTGCTGAATAATTACTTTACCACGTTACCTTTCACCAGCCTAAATGTTGTTATTGGTCTTGAAATTGTGGCTAAGGATCGGGTTTGGTGGCTGCTGTGTATATGGTTGTGACAGCCTTCCTCTGAACCGTATCATTAGCCATGCAATTATTTACCACTGTGGCTTGCACATGTGACCCTGCACACACACACACACACACACACACACACACACACACACACACACACACACACACACACACACACACACAAAACTAGCAACAACACCTGAACTGAATACCTAACTTGTTGCACGTCTAGTTGTACCTGATGATATACTTGTTAATTATTTACATATTTAAACTGTTTACTTATTCTAACTTTATGAAGCCAAACGAGGGTTTATGTAGCAAGGCAGGCTTCATAACACTGTTGATATATTGCCTTAGATGATTACACCGACAGATGATTATACTCTATCCTAATATGTCCTTCTCTCTCTCTCTCTCTCTCTCTCTCTCTCTCTCTGTCTCTCTCTCTCTCTCTCTCCACGTCCCTTCTTCCCCCCTTCCTCCCTCCCTCCTTCCTCCTCTCCCTTTCTCTCCGTGCCTCCCTCCCGCTGCGGCTTTGTGTCTGCTCTCTGGATTATAATATTGTTGAGGGAGAATGGAGGATTGTCATTTTAATAAACTGAAAGACTTAGAGAGAGAGAGAGAGAAGGGGGGGGGGGATTTCTTAGGAAGAGTGGAAACAAGTATTAAAAATAAAGTGTGGTACAAATATACTGTAGTAAAGAAAACGATAAACAAATAAATGAATCCACCACCACCATCATCATCATCATCATCATCATCATCTCCCTTCCCTCTTATTTTCACTATTCTTATTTATCCTCCAAACCTCCAGTTGCCATAATTCTCATACCGTGTTTCTGTTTGTTAAGGCCACCAACCTAATGACGTAGTATATATATAATTCCATCTGTTACCATTTGTTTTCCTTCACCTTAACACTGGCCACAATAATAAAGGACTTACTGAAGGCCAGAATAATAAAGGAGTTACTGAAGGCCATAATAATAATAAAGGAGTTACTGAAGGCCATAATAATAATAAAGGAGTTACTGAAGGCCATAATAAAGGAGTTACTGAAGGCCATAATAATAATAAAGGAGTTACTGAAGGCCATAATAATAATAAAGGAGTTACTGAAGGCCATAATAATAATAAAGGACTTACTGAAGGCCACAATAATAAAGGACTTACTGAAGGCCATGATAATAATAAAGGAGTTACTGAAGGCCGTAATAATAATAAAGGAGTTACTGAAGGCCATAATAATAATAATAAAGTAGTTATTGAAGGCCATAATAATAATAATAAAGGAGGTACTGAAGGCCATAATAATAATAAAGGAGGTACTGAAGGCCATAATAATAATAATAAAGGAGGTACTGAAGGCCATAATAATAATAAAGAAGGTTAATAATAATAAAGGAGGTACTGAAGGCCATAATAATAATAAAGGAGGTACTGAAGGCCATAATAATAATAATAAAGGAGGTACTGAAGGCCATAATAAAGGAGGTACTGAAGGCTATATCTGTTGTTTTGTTCCAGGTATTTCTGACCCGAATAAAATCATCAGGAGACGGAAATATATACCGTATATATACAGTAATACGTCCTGATGGTGAACCTGTTAACACACTGGCTGTTGTGTTGCCGTCTGTAGCTGTGTCTGTCTGTCTGTGTAGGTGTCTGTCTGTCTGTCTATATAGCTGTCTGTATGGCTGTCTATATAGCTGTCTGTCTGTCTGTCTGTGTAGCTGTCTGTCTGCCTGTGTAGCTGCCTGTCTGCCTGTGTAGCTGTCTGTGTCTGCCTGTGTAGCTGTCTGTCTGTGTAGCTGCCTGTTTGTCTGTCTGTAGGTGTCTGTCTGTGTAGCTGCCTGTCTGTCTGTCTGTGTAGCTGTCGGTCTGTCTGTTTAGGTGTGTCTCTGTCTTTGTCTGTGTATCTGTCAGTCTGTAGCTGTCTGTGTGGATGTCTGTCTGTATGTGTAGCTGTCTGTAGTTTGTGTAGCTGTCTGTTTGTCTTTGTAACTGTCTCTCGGTGTAAGTGTCTGTCAGTTTCTTTAACAAAACAACAAACACCATCCACCATGTATACCCACAAACCCTGCAGGTGTATACCCACAAACCCTGCAGGTGTATACCCACAAACCCTGCAGGTGTATACCCACAAACCCTGCAGGTGTATACCCACAAACCCTCCAGGTGTATACCCACAAACCCTGCAGGTGTATACCCACAAACCCTGCAGGTGTATACCCACAAACCCTGCAGGTGTATACCCACAAACCCTGCAGGTGTATACCCACAAACCCTCCAGGTGTATACCCACAAACCCTCCAGGTGTATACTCACAAACCCTCCAGGTGTATACCCACAAACCCTCCAGGTGTATACCCACAAACCCTCCAGGTGTATACCCACAAACCCTCCAGCTGACAAAAGTACTAAACTCTGGACAAATTCTGGTCCACATTTAATGACCCACAAATTACCTTCATTAATTACAACTACTGCCAATCACACGCCTTGTTTACCCCCCCCCCTCTGTATATATGTTTTTCCTGTGTGTCTGTGTTTGTCTGTCTGTGTGTCACTGCCTTAGTGTGTTTGTATTTCCTTCTTAACCTCCCTTTCTTTTCACCTGTTTATCCATCTGTCTGTTTATTTATCTGTAGCTGTCTATATCAGTCTACTTGTTGATCTGTGTCTATCTACCTACCTATCTATGTATGGTATCTGTCTGTCTATCTATCTGTGTGCCTATCTGCCTGTGCTCTCTCTCGCTCTCTCTCTCTCTCTCTCTCAGTTGGTATAATCTGCAGAGCGGCCTCGTGGCAAAATTACCCCAATTAGTGAATAGCGGACGTTGGAGAGAGAGAGAGAGAGAGAGAGAGAGAGAGAGATCAAAGGAAGGAAGTAAGGAGTGTAGGTGTTCAGTGCAATGCTGTGCTTTTACTAATAATGTTGTTAATAGCACAGGATATTAGTGCAATCAAGGGATCCATCTTGTAGGAAAGGAGTCAATAAAGCCTGTCTCCAACTCCTACAATTACATTAGTTTATCCAAAGCTAAATGTAATCTTATGTACCTACTAATTAATACAGTTTGAAATACCTAATTGGACTGAAGGGATAATGCCTATCGACTGCACGATACCAGGTGTGTGTGTGTGTGTGTGTGTGTGTGTGTGTGTGTGTGTGTGTGTGTGTGTGTGTGTGTGTGTGTGTGTGTGTGTGTGACCTAAGCTACAGCCAATCATGAGATGCACAGAGCGGAGCGTTCTTACCACCTGTTATGTCTGATGATCGTGTTCTGGCATGAGAGAGAGAGAGAGAGAGAGAGAGAGAGAGTCCTGGATTGCAAACTATAACGTTCCTCGACTCTCTCTCTCTCTCTCTCTCTCTCTCTCTCTCTCTCTCAATTTTTTGGGAAAATCCTCATGTGGATTACTCTAGGTTGATAGAAACTACAAGTATTAATGGGTCAGGAAAAAATAGTGGCAGGTGGAGACTGAAAAGGAGGAGGAAACTGAGAGGAGATGGAGTAAAGTATGGAGAGAGAGACAGAGACAGAGACAGACAGACAGACAGACGTAACATTTTCCAGCATGAAACTCTCTCTCTCTCTCTCTCTCTCTCTCTCTCTCTCTCACCTTTTAAGACATAATCCGCATTAGGCGGCAGTGACTGAGACCTAACGTGAAGAAATGTCATTAAGACTTCAATTAAGACGAACTGCTGGACGGAGGGAGAGGGGGTGGAGGAGAGGGAGGAAGAGGAGGAGAGGGAGAGAGAGGGAGGAAGAGGAGGAGAGAGAGGGAAAGTGTGGGGAAGAGGGAGAGACGGACTACGGAGGCAGAGAGGGGGAGAGGGTCAGAGAGAGGAGGAGGGAAAGGGTGGGAGAGGAAAGGAATAAACTGTGGAACTGGAAGGGAAATGAGAGACGGAGAGGACAGGGAGAGAGTCGGTGGGAAAGGATGAGGACAACGTGTGGGAAGAGAGAGGGAGAGGGAGCAGAATGATAGAGGGAGGCGGTGAAGGATGAAGAGGGAGGAAAGGAGAAAGGAGAGAATTTGTGGGAGCGGAGGGGGAAAGAGGGAGGGAAAGGGAGGGAGTACAGAGGAAAGCAAACAGCAGCCAAGGCAATGGTTCTTTCAAGGCGGTTTGTTACAGGGAAGACTGTGACTAGGTTTTTCTTTTCTTCATTTTTTGTTTTTTTGTTTTTGCGTCGAAGATAAGCATAGGGAAGCAAAAAGAATAATGAAAGGGAGGAGAAAGTATGAGCAAGAGGAAGAGAGTGGGATATGGAGAGGAAAGGAGAGAGGATGAGAGAAGGGAAGAAACGACTTGAAGGGAGAGGAGGCAGGGCGAGGGAGAGAAGGAGGGCGAAGAGAAGAGGGAATGAGAGGGAGGGAGGGAGAGAGGTAGGGACAATCTTGGAGAGAAAAGAAGAGACAGGGAGATGGGACGAGATGAGGGTGAGGTAGAGTGAGAGGAGGAGGGAGGGGAGAGGTTGAAATGAGAGAGAAAACTCCTTCATTCTTCCTCATTTCAGGATTCCCGACTCTGAATCGTCTCAATTTTTTGCTCCCATGTTCTTTATTTTTTTTATTTTATCTTGTTTTTGGCTCTTCCGGACGAAGTTGTTCTTTTCAGGTAAGACTTCAGGTAATGAAAGGGTTAATGAAGGCTGCATATGACGCCTGCATCTAAAATACCTGCCACAGGATCAATAAAATCATATAAAGATTGAAAGATTTGTAAATAAAAATACATCCTGGTAGTAAGGAGGTTGGTAAGAGTTGGTCGACACTAGGTAGTAAAGGAACAAGAATTATTTTAACTACAAATACGTGACGGTAGTAAAGAGTTGTATGTATAAAGGTAAATAAGAGTTGGTCAGTAATAGGTAGTAACGGAACAACAATGAAGAATTTGTTGTGGAAAAATTGTTGTAGTTTTGTGTTGACACCTCCAATGGTGACGCCTTCTCTTGTATTGTGTTGTATTGTATTGTATTGTGGCATCATTACCTCTCTCTCTCTCTCTCTCTCTCTCTCTCCAAATTCTTCCCAGCAGCATCTTACCGTCCCAGAAAAATTTAGGAAACGTTGGAATTTTCAGTTCTCATTTACATAACTGAGTAAGAGAGAGAGAGAGAGAGAGAGATGATGGGTGATGGCTGTGGTGTAATCGGAAGCATATTCGGCATGCACCCAAGAGGTTTCAGGTTCGATTCCTGGCCCACCATGTAAACCTGTTGGTACCCGGAACAGAAACAGGGACCTGTATTGTAAATTGGACGGTTGTGTGTCATAGTGAGGGGTAGTGTGTGGGTGCTGGCCTTGTCGGTCACGGGATGATGATGATGATGATGATGATGATGATGATGATGATTACAATGGTTATGATGATGATTATGGCGATGATGATTGATGATGGATGTTGATGATGATGATAGATGATTGATGATGATGATGATGATGATGATGACGCTGTTAAGGAAGGGTTAGTGTATAGGATAATTTCAGTCCACAGTTCCCCTCCATAAATCTAGTGAAGTGGTGTAGTGGTTGTAAGGCGCCAGTGGGGGTGACGTCACGGCCTTCCATAGGTTGCAGCCCTAAGAGGTGATGCTGGATTTTTTTTTTTTAATGTAATGCCACCAAGGGAAGTACACTGGTCATGTACCCTTAAATGTACTGCACTGTGATAGCCTAGCCTCGGCACCGTAGGCCTGGATGGGGTTAAATGGCATTACCTGTTATCATTTTTACCTGCCCTTCTGTTTCATTCTCTGCCCTTCCATTCCCTCCTTTCCCTTCCCACTTCCTTCCTCCCTTTCCTCCTCTCCCTACCTCTGCTTTCCTCTTTACCCCTCCCTTCCTTTCCCCCTCTATCATTTCCCCCTCCCTGCATCTCTCCTCCCTCCTCTGTCTATTCCACCATCCACCTATCCCTCCACTGCTCTCTCTCTGTCCTTCCTCCATCCCATCCATACCCTTTCCCTCCATTTCTCCCTCCACCCCTCCTTCCTCCTTTTTTTTCTCTGCTCCTCTCCTTGCCCTTCCCTTTCCCTACTCCTCTCCCTCCCTACCATGTTCCCTCCACCCCTTCCGCTTCCTCCCCTTGCCTCTTCCTCTTCCTTTCCTTCCTTCCCCTCTCTCTCCCATCCTTTCCCCTGCCCCTTTTTACTTCCCCCTTCCTTCCCCCCTCCCTGCCCCCACTCCTTCCTTCCATTTTCCTTCTACCCCTCCCTCTTCCTCCTCTGCCTCTTCCTCTTCCTCTACCTTCTCTTCTTTTCTCTTTCTCTCCTTTTCTTCCCCTTCCCCTCTTTTCGTCTCCCTCCCTTCCTCCCCTCTCCCCCTTCCCTTCCTCTCACGTCCACACCCTCAACAAATTACATAGAAGTGACGTCCAGTAATCAGGGGAGTCTCTCTCTCTCTCTCTCTCTCTCTCTCTCTCTCTCTCTCTCTCTCTCTCTCTCTCTCTCTCTCTCTCTCTCTCTCATGACCCCGTCACTCAAATGTCCTGAATATCGATTGTCTCGCCCGCTGTCGACTTTACTGGAATTATTAATGGGAAAGGTGTGTGTGTGTGTGTGTGTGTGTGTGTGTGTGTGTGTGTGTGTGTGTGTGAGAGAGAGAGAGAGAGAGAGAGAGAGAGAGGGGTGGGGGGGAACGTTACTTCCTACCACATAACCCCGCCATACCACATCACGACCCACCACACAATACCACACATACCCAACCACACCACACCATATCACACCACACCACACCACACCACACCATATCACACCACACCACACCACACCACACCACATCGCACACTACTTAACACAACAATACTCGTACACCACACCTCACGACAGTACAGTACACCACAACGCATCACATTACAGCACACTACACTTAACATGATATATGAGAGTGTCAGTGTTAGGCAGTGTTAGGAACCATTTAAGAGGTTAACCCAGCAAGATGATATATAGAGTGTGTCAGTGTTAGGCAGTGTTAGGAACCATTTAAGAGGTTAACCCAGCAAGATGATGTATAGAGTGTGTCAGTGTTAGGAACCATTTAAGGCTGAGGTGTGTGGGTGCAGTGGTGAGGCGGTGACAGCTGCTGCCTTGTGTGGCCCACACAGTTGTGGAATACCACTTTAGGTTCAGCCGACAGCTTGGCTTTGTTAATTATCAGTCATTGATAAAGACATCATCATCATCATTGTTATATTACCAGTCCTCTTTATCATTGTCATTATCAGCACTACTATCACATTCATTCATCATATAATCAGTAAATGAGTAAGAAAAGCACATTGTTCTTGTCGGACCAAGTCACTCGGCTTCATTAATTAAAGACAAACAAACTGCGATGGTGGCTGATGAAGTGTATAATGATGATGAGATGATGGAGACGTTGTTGGAGGGGATGTGTGTGTGTGTGTGTGTGTGTGTGGAGACTATAATAATACCGCGAATATCAATCAAAGTTTGGAGTTGTAGACAGTGGTAAGGAGGTGGGGATGAGTGGAGGGGAAGAGCTTAGGTGAGGGAGAACTGGGGAGGAGAAGAGTGGAGAGGAAGGTGGGGAGGGAAGAGTTGGAGGAAAAGAGTGAGGGGGAAGAATTAGGGAAGGGAGGACTGGAGTGGAAGGTGGGGAGGGGAATAGTGGGAGGAAGAGAGGATAATGAAATTCCCTGTCAATTCTCCAATGTTGTGTTGGAGGTAGTGATTGAGTTTGCTGTTTTTATGATAAAGGACATCAATATTTGGGTCACTAGTGTGCTGCTGGTGATGAGGTTGGTGATGGTGGTGGCAATAGAGGTAGTGATGGTGGTGATGATGGTAGTGACGGTGGTGATGGTGATGAGCGTGGAAGGGATGATGGTGATGGTGGTACTGATAGTGGTGAGGGTGATAGTGATAGTGGTGATGGAGGTAGTGACAGTGAGGGTGACTGGTGGTGGTAATCACAGTGAAGGTGGTGGTAGCAGTGGTGGTGGAAGGAGGGATGACGTTAGTATTGTAGATGGTAAAAATGGTAGTGCTGGTTGTGTTGACTGGTAGTAGTAGTAACAGTAGTGGTGATGATCCTTCTGGTTGATTATCTTTTGCTTCCTTTTTTCTTCAGATCTTCTCTTTTCGTTTTGTGTTTCCACCTGCCTTTCCTCTCCTGTCACCCCGTATTAATTTATCCGCTATTCCGTATGGTCCTCTCATTTTTCACTTTTTTCTTTCGTATTCCATGTCTCCCCTTCCTGCTCCTTTCTTCCTCCTTCTACTCTTTTTTTTCCCACACTTCTTCCTATACATCGCCTTTCCTCTTGCCTCTCCTCTCCTCTTCTATCCCCTCCCCACCAAACCTCCAACAATGGCTGGTCTCCTCACCGCAAATCTGTCTCTTCCCTCACACTCTTTTTCCATTTTTTTCGAAATGGTTCTTATAAATCTGCATACACACAGGTGAATACACGTACACATGCACAGAAAGGCGGTATGTATGTGTGTTGTATGTACGAATGGATGTGGATGCAAGGATAGGTATGGATGTGTGTGCATTTGTATAGATGGATTTCAGGTAGCTAGCACATACACACATACACACCTAAAAATGCACACATGTACACACACAAATACACAAATATACACACGGACTGCATTTATACACACACACTCACATATTCAATAAATTTTCATACACATATAGCTCAGTGTCCTCAAAACACACACACACACACACACACACACACACACACACACACACACACACACACACACACACACACACACACACACACACACACACACACACACACACACACACACACACACACACACACACACACACACACACACACACACACACACACACGTCTTGGCATTGTAGGAAGGGGAAAATACGGCCTGATGCTTTCAAAGGGAGGGAGGGAATCGAATCCTCTTTGTGTGGTGGATTGTGGTAGTTGTGGTAGTAAATGTGGTGGTGAGTGGAGGTAGGCCGAGTTGGGAGATGTCATGGTTGTGGTGGTGGTGGTGGTGGTGGTAGGTGTGGTAGCTGTGGTAGTTGTGTTGCGGGATGGTAATGGGTGTTGTGATGATACTGTACTTATTGTTTTGGTTGTGGGAGTAGGTTTGATGATGTCATTGGTTGTGATGGTGGTTGTTGTGATGGTGGTGGTTGTGTTGGTGGTTGTGATGGTGGTGGTTGTGTTGGTGGTTGTGGTGGTGGTGGTTGTGATGTTAGTTACTGCTAATATGGCTGGTAAGAGGCAGTTGTAGGGTTTAATTCTCTCTCTCTCTCTCTCTCTCTCTCTCTCTCTCTCTCTCTCTCTCTCTCTCTCTCTCACACACACACACACACACACTACATAAATCAAACGTGTGCAAAACTACCTCTGCAATATTTATGAGTAAGTTGTTTTATTGCCTTTGCCGTCAAGGTTTTCATTGTTGTTTATTTAGCCCACTGAGGCCAGGGTTTATTTCTTAGCTATCTCCAGACGCCTTTATTTATTGCCAGAGTGACGTTTTCTCCTTGAGGGTTCTCCTTGGCTGGAAATATTGGTGTGGAGGCAGCAAGAATATAATATAAAAATCGTCCTCACATTGTAGTGGTCAAATAGTGTGGATTGCCATATATGCCTCAGCCACAGGCACGGCAACATTAGTGTGTGTGTTTCTTGACGTGAGATAAGATTGGCTGGTCTGGTAGGGTTAGGGTAGGTTAGGCTGTTAGGGTTAGGGTAGGTTAGGCTGTTAGGGTTAGGGTAGGTTAGGCTGTTAGGGTTAGGGTAGGTTAAGCTGTTAGGGTTAGGGTAGGCTGTTAGGGTTAAAGTATAGGTTTGGCTGTTAGGGTTTGGCAGGTTGGTAGGGTTAGGGTAGGTTAGGCTGTTAGGGTAGGTTAGGCTGTTAGGGTTAGGGTAGTTAGGCTGTTAGGGTTAGGGTAGGTTAGGCTGTTAGGGTTAGGGTAGGTTAGGCTGTTAGGGTTAGGGTAGGTTAGGCTGTTAGGGTTAGGGTAGGTTAGGCTGTTAGGGTTAGGGTAGGTTAGGCTGGTAGGGTTAGGGTAGGTTAGGCTGTTAAGGTAGGTTAGGCCGTTAGGGTAGGTTAGGCTGTTAAGGTTAGGGTAGGTTAGGCTGGTAGGGTAGGTTAGGCTGGTAGGGTAGGTTAGGCTGTTAGGGTTAGGGTAGGTTAGGCTGGTAGGGTTAGACTGTGTTAGGTCAGGTTAGGTAAGTCAGGATTTGTGGTAAATAAAGCAAGAGCGATCATCCTGGAAAGAGAAAAATTGGGTTGCTGCTGAAACACTGTGGATTATAGAATTATACGTCCTTCACCCCCTTCCCACACCCCTGTACCCCCACACCCCTGTACCCCCACACACCTGTACCCCCACATCCCTGTACCCCCACACCCCTGTACCCCCACACCCCTGTACCCCACACCCCTGTACCCCCACATCCCTGTACTCCCACACCCCTGTACCCCCACACTCCTGTACCCCCACACTCCTGTACCCCCACACTCCTGTACCCCCACACCCCTGTACCCCACACCCCTGTACCCCCACACCCCTGTACCCCCACACCCCAGTATCCCCACACCCCTGTACCCCCACACCCCAGTACCCCCACACCCTTGTACCCCCACACCCCTGTACCCCCACACCCCTGTACCCCCACACCCCTGTACCCCCACACCCCTGTACCCCCACACCCCTGTACCCCCACACCCCTGTACCCCCATACCCCTGTACCCCCACACCCCTGTACCCCCACACCCCTATACCCCCACACCCTTGTACCCCCACACCCCTGTACCCCCACACCCCTGTACCCCCACACCCTTTCCTTCTGCCCTCCCTCCAACACCACTTTGTCAAGAACAGTGTAATACTATTCCACCCAGCACCCGGCCATACCCTCTTATCTCTTCCCTGCTGACTCTTCTCCCTCTCTTATCTCTCTCTCTCTCTCTCTCTCTGTATATGTAGATAGATACATGTAGATAGATAGATAGGTAGACATCCTTGTGTATTCATGTTGCACATAGGGTACATTGCCAGAGGACTGTATTGCATCCTATTCTTTCACACACAGATTTATGCTCCTCCTCCCTCTTCCTGTATCTCTCTCCTCTCACTCCCTGACTTCCCTAATCTCTGTCCGTCTGTCTATCTGTTGTCTGTCTGTCTGCAGCCCCTTCATCTCCCCTATGTATTCCAGTCACATATACACACAGCTGATCTGAAAACATTTGCTTCCTGTTCTCTCACACACAAATTTATTATTCTATTCTGTCTTCCTGTATCTCTCCTCTCAATCCCTGACCTCTCTCTCTCTCTCTCTCTCTCTCTCTCTCTCTCTCTCTCTCTCTCTCTCTCTCTATTCCCATAATCCACCTTCCTCATCTGTTTCCTCAGACTGTCTCATATTTTCTCCTCTGGATTTTCTTCACTGTGATTGATGTAGTCTTTGCCTTCCTACCTTCCTCCCTCACTCATTCACTCATTCCTTTGTCTGTCTTTCACTCCCCCCCTCCTTCACTCCCTCCTCCTTTTATCTACTCGTATATATCAGTCCTTCCCAGCCTCACTTCCTCTTTCCTTTATCCATCAATCACTCCCTGCCTCCCTCACTCCCTCCTCCTTTATCTGTCATTCACTCCCTGCCTCCCTCATTCCCTCCTTCCTTTATCTGTCATTCACTTCCTGACTCCCTCACTCCTTTCTTCCTCTCTCTTTCACCCTCCTTCCCTCCTGTCCTTCACTCCTCCTTCCTTCCTTACTTGCTGTATAAACAACAAAACATGTAAGGATAAGTAAAGCCTGCCAGTTGACCCACACTAGACACATCCTGCCAATGGATACACATTACCTACCTGAACAACACATAATAACACACACTTACCCTCCCATTATAAGTGGCTAGCCAGATTTCATGATACCTCTTCCTTAGCGATTTTTGCTGCACATCACATCTTAATATTCTCATGTAAGTTATTGATGCAAACTATGTGGCTAATAAAGTAATATAAATATTACAATACAGAATGTTAATGGGAATATGCAAAATTTATCGCTAGGGAAGAGGTTCAGTAAAGTCAGGTAGAATACCGTGCCTAGTGCGTCGGTAACCCAGCCAACCCCTCAACTGAACTTACCTGTGTGTCCTGTTCCTTCCTCATTACCTGTCGGTTCTGTTTATTAACTCTACATACCCTAGTCTACACACCTACCAGATTTACTCACCTTTCTTTATTAACTCTACACACCCTAGTCTACACACCTACCAGAATTACTCACCTTTCTTCACTTTTTTTTTCTTTCTCTCTGTCAATCACTTATCGATTTGGTGCCATTCTTTCATTTCTTCACCAGTTCGCCAGAGGAGAGGGAGGTAACAAGGAGGTGTGGAGGGAACAGGGAGGAAAGGAGAGGAAGTGAGGGAGGAGAGGGAGGTAACAAGGTGTGGGGGGACCAGAGAGGAAAGGATAGAAAGCGAGGGAGGAGAGGGAAGTAATAGGGAGGTGTGGAGGGGACAGGGAGGAAAGGAAAGGAAGTGAGGCAGGAGAGGGAGGTAACAAGGAGGTGTGGAGGGAATAGGGAGGAAAGGAAAGGAAGTGAGGGAGAAGGAGGTAATAGGGAGGTCTGGAGGGGACAGGGAGGAAAGGAGAGGAAGTGAGGGAGGAGAGGGAGGTAACAAGGAGGTGTGGGGGGAACAGGGAGTCAGATCATTAGCTACAGTTAGTGAATGTATAAGTCACAGTAATGAGAGAGGTTGACGTACGTGTGTGTGTGTGTGTGTGTGTGTGTGTGTGTGTGTGTGTGTGTGTGTGTGTGTGTGTGTGTGTGTGTGTGTGTGTGTGTGCCCTTATCCACCACGCTTCACTTACTCCTCCACGTTCTTAATGATCGGTGTTTTCCTTTCTTACTCTCCCTTTTCCTCAGTCCTTTTCATTCTTCTTTTCCTCCTCCACTTCTTACTGGTCTTTTTCTTCCTCTCTTCCCTCTCACCTCATCCGTTTTCCCTCATATCCTCTGGTCTAATATTCCCTCCTCTCATTCCACCCTTCCACTGATACATCCCTTCCCTGTTCTTCTTACCTTCTTTCCATTTCATTTCCCTCTCACCCCATTTCATCTCTCTGTTAGACTTACGAAAAGAATTATGATCTTTTTTTTTATCCTCCTCCTCCTCCTGTCCCCATACACACCCATCCATCACCCAGGGTAATCCTGCACCTCGTGGGTGTGACGCTACGTGACGTAACAACCAATTAACGCGTAACAACCGTGCCCAGGGCAGTGATGGAGGGGGGGGGGGAGGCAACTGTCCTGGGAAGGATCGCGGGTCGGACTCTCAATGGCTTTGTTGATTTCTGAGCACATGTTCGTTTGTGATTTATTTTGTAAAGTACAGCTCAGTCTGCTTTGTTATGATGCACTGCTGATATAAAAACGCAATAAACAGTACACAAGAGAAGGTTAAGGTGTAATACACCAAATAAATTAGATACCACAGTGTTCCTTATAACAAACAGCCACGAGAGGACCATTAGGTGTGTTGGTGTTTGCTGTCCTTTGCTGTGTATGAAACAACCCACAATGTGTGTGTGTGTGTGTGTGTGTGTGTGTGTGTGTGTGTGTGTGTGTGTGTCCTCTGAGCTGAAGGAAATCGTCTGCAGGTTGTATTAATTGCCGGAAAAGGACGTACTCGTGGTGATAGGGTTTACTGGGGCCATATCTCTCTCTCTCTCTCTCTCTCTCTCTCTCTCTCTCTGCGTTCCCCTTCGCCTCCTGTTCCCCCTCTCTCTCTCTCTCTCTCTCTCTCTCTCTCTCTCTCTCTCTCTGCGTTCCCCTTCGCCTCCTGTTCCCCCTCCTGTTCCCTCTCCTCTCATTCTCTCTTCCTCCTCCTCTTCTTCCTTCTCTTACTTCGTTCTCCTCCGTCTCTTCCACTCGTTATCCTTTCTCGTTTCCTCCTTCATGCATATTCTGTAACTTCTCTCCTTCTCCTTATCTTCCGTAATGCGCTCTCTCTCTCTCTCTCTCTCTCTCTCTCTCTCATAATTTCCACCACATAAATTTTCATGCACATTTTTGGTTTCCTCTCCAGCGTAAAATACTTCCATAACACCACTGCCCTTGCTGCAGTTTTCACCAGATTTCTTTTTTCCTTTTTTTTGGGGGGGGAGGGGGGAGGTGTAAGGTTATGATGATGATGGTGATGATGATGATGATGATGATGCTTCCTTTTCATTTCCCTGATCAACCAAATGTTTCTCTCTTCGTCTCCCTTCATAAACCATCACCTCCCTCATATATTCCTCTCGGGCCTCTTTTTCCACATTCACCTCCTCATCTTCCGTCACTGTCCTAGAGAGTGGCGCCTTCACGTGGTGGCGCTCACGTAACCCCGCGGCACAAAAACATCCCTCAGCTCCCTCCATATCCCTCGAAAGGAGGATGGTAGACTGCGGGAGATGGGCAACTTCAGCCTGCAGTCCACTGGGTTCACATTTCACATGAACCTGGAACCACAGCAACAGTCCTTCCTTCCCCGTCCTCATTGCTCCTCACCATCATCATCATGTGTCACTATCATCATTCCTTTCTTCTCATTTCTCTTCACCATCTTCATCATTTGTCACTACCATCATTCCTTCCTCCTCTAATTTCTCCTCACCATCCATACCCTCTTTCACTTCACTCCTTCACCCTGCTCATTCCTCACTACCGTCATCTGCTCCTCCTGCCACTACATTCATTGCTTTCATCTCTTTTCCTCTCCTCACAGTCCTCACGCCTTGTTCCTACGTCCTCACATTCCCCAACACCAGTCCTCTTATACCCTTCCCTCTTATATCTTTCCTTCTCATACCGTCCCCTCTTACATTCTCTTTTTATATATTCTGCTCTTTTACATTCTCACCTCTTACATTTCCCTCTCGTACATTTTCCCCTCCCACATTCCTCCCTCTTACTTTCTCCCCTCTTACATTTCCTAGTCTTACCTTCTCGCCTCTTGCCCCGCCTCCCTTGTCAGTGTCAGTGCTGGTCGGTAAACACTCATAAGATGGAGGAGGAAGGAGGTGTAATACTCAACTATCCCACTTCTCTCATAGGTCACATTTTTTAGCTGTGGTATATATCTCTTTGTTAGTCATGTATTCTCTGGTAATCCTGGCATTCTGAGGCTTTATTTATTCCTGTCTTGGTCCTTTATTACTCACGCACTCAGCTGGTGATACTCATTTACTCTTCCTCACCCACTCTGGTATTTGCATAGCTTTCTCTTTCACTCCGTTGACTCACGTCACCTACTCCGTCACTCAGTCACACACATACTCCCAGTTTCCTCCATTCCCCCTCTCTCTCTCTCTCTCTCTCTCCATTAAACTGCCACAAACTCACAGAATACCCCTGGCATAATTATTGACCCATTATAAACACATTGTTTTCGCAACAACCAATCACTTTGTTTAATTATCTAAATTAATTACATCATTAAATCTCCAGTCACTTGTCCTAATCACATTGACATAATAATTAGAGATGCCTTAACCCTTTAATGCTTAGGGCAACTCTACATATTCCATTACAGCTAACTTCCCAATACTTTATTTAGCCATAAGTGAGTCACAGGAGCCTGAGAGTGTTAATACTGGTACCATTAAGCCTCTCATGGTGGGGCAGCTCTTGTGTTTTATTACAGCCTATATCAGATTATTTTATAGAGCTGAGAGTAATTTACACACACACACACACACACACACACACACACACACACACACACACACACACGGACGGTGCACCTGGCATACAAATCACTTAAGCCGATTACAGTCCTATGTTCCTAATTTTTAGTGGTATTTGTGTGTGTGTGTGTGTGTGTGTGTGTGTGTGTGTGTGTGTGTGTGTGTGGCCTCTAAGCTGAAGGAAATCGTCTGCAGGTTGTATTAATTACCGGAAATGGACGTACTCGTGGTGATGGGGTTTACTGGGGCCATCTCTCTCTCTCTCTCTCTCTCTCTCTCTCTCTCTCTCTCTCTCTTTCTCTCTCTCCATTCACCTTCGCTTCCTCTTCCCCTTCCTCTTGCCTCTCCTATCACTCTCCTCTTCCTCCTCTTCTTCCTTTTATCTCCTTCTCCTCCGTCTCCTCCACTCATCCCTTCTGCCTTTTCTCGTTTCCTCCTTCATACATATTCTGTAACTTCTCTCTCTCTCCTTATCTTCCGTAATGCCCACACATTTCTCTCTCTCTCTCTCTCTCTCTCTCTCTCTCTCATAATTTCCACCTCATAAATTTTCATGCACATTTTTGGTTTCCTCTCCAGCATAAAATACTTCCATAACACCGCTGCCCTTGTTGCAGTTTTCACCAGATTTTTTTTTTTTTTTTGGGGGGGGGAGGTGTAAGGGTTATGATGATGATGATGGTAATGATGAGTATGATGATGATGATGATGAAGATAATGATGATGATGCTTCCTTTTCATTTCCCTGATCAACCAAATGTTTCTCTCTTCGTCTCGCCTCATAAACCATCACCTCCCTCATATATTCCTCTCGGGCCTCTTTTTCCACATTCACCTCCTCACCCTCCTCATCTTCCGTCACTGTCCTAGAGAGTGGCGCCTTCACGTGGTGGCGCTCATGTAACCCCGCGGCACAAAAACATCCCTCAGCTCCTTCCCTATCCCTCGAAAGGAGGATGGTAGACTGCGGGAGATGGGCAACTTCAGCCTGCAGTCCACTGGGTTCACATTTCACATGAACCTGGAGCCACAACAACAGTCCTTCCTTCCCCATCCTCATTGCTCCTCACCATCATCATCATCTGTCTTTACCATCATTCCTTCTCCGTCCTCATCTCTATTCATCATCATCATCTCTCACTATCAACATTCCTTTCTCCACCTCATTATTTTCTCTTCACCATCTTCATCATTTGTCACTACCACCATTCCTTCCTCCTCTAATTTCTCCTCGCCATCCTTACCTTCTTTCACTTCACTCCTTCACCCTTCTCATTCCTGACTCTCTTCATCTGCTCCTCCTGCCACTACATTCATTGCTTTCATCTCTTTTCCTCTCCTCACAGTCCTCACGCCTTGTTCCTACGTCCTCACATTCCCCAACACCATTCCTCTTATACCCTTCCCTCTTATATCTTTCCTTCTCATACCGTCCCCTCTTACATTCCCTTTTTATATATTGTACACTTTTACATTATCACCTCTTACATTTCCCTCTCTTACATTTTCCCCTCTTACTTTCTTCCCTCTTACATTTCCTAGTCTTACCCTCTCGCCTCTTGCCCCGCCTCCCTTGTCAGTGTCAGTGGTGGTCGGTAAACACTCATAAGATGGAGGAGGAAGGAGGTGTAATACTCAACTATCCAACTTCTCTCATAGGTCATATTTTTTAGCTATGGTATATATCTCTTTGTTAGTCATATATTCTCTGGTAATCCTGGCATTCTGTGGCTTTATTTATTCCTGTCTTGGTCCTTTATTACTCACGCACTCAGCTGGTGATACTCATTTACTCTTCCTTACTCACTCTGGTATTTGCACAGCTTTCTTCTTCCATTCCGTTGACTCATGTTACTTACTCCGTCACTCAATAACTCACGCTCGGTTTCCGGTAACACACACACACACACACACACACACACACACACACACACACACACACACACACACACACACACACACACACACACACACCTGGCATACAGATCACATAAGCCGATTACAATCCTATGTTCCCCATTGTTAGGGTTTGTGTGTGTGTGTGTGTGTGTGTGTGTGTGTGTGATGTTTTATATATTATTATGTATTATATCTTTACTACTACATCACTACTATCACCACTTTTATTAAGGCTGTGAGACTTTACCGACTGATAATCGTAAAAAAAAATAATAATTATTAATTCGTTCTCAACACCAAGTCTTCCCTAAACTGAATAAAATCGTCTGGAGGCAGTAGTAATTAACCCAGACCAGCTTCATCGTAGTGAAAGGGTTAATATGAGGGTAGTTGTGTTTGTGGCTTGTAATGTGTGGAAAGTGTGAGAGGATGTGTGTGTGTGTGTTGTGTGTCTGTGTACGGACTGAAAGAGAGAGAGAGAGAGAGAGAGAGAGAGAGAGAGAGAGAGAGAGAGAGAGAGTGTACATAGCATCCAAGGCTCCTGTAGTCCTTCTTCCCCTTCCCCTTCCTTCTAAAATGTCTTTTACGCCCCTCTTTCCCCTTCTCTTCATTCTCTCCTTCCTCCTTTTCTCCCCCTCTTTTCCTCAACTCTTTGTTCCTCCTCACACACACACACACACACACACACACACACACACACACACACACACACACACACACACACACACACACACAGGCAGTATTTTATATCACACGTGGCCATTATACAACCACCACAATTATTATTTTATCCTGCATAGTTTTGTTTAATGTTTTTCTTGTTGGTGTGTAGTGATGGTGTGTGAATATTAGCCTGTGTAGGACGCCTGGTGGTCTAGTGGGTTATGGCGCCTCATTTGGATGTGGCCCACAAGGGTTTGCATCCGAGGATGGTTTGGCCTTATTTCTGACACGATACTGCTCAGGGAAGAACAACTGGTCACTTTTACTTTTAATGACCAGTTTGAGTAGCCTTTCCCCAAGACCCTATGCTTCTGATGGGGTATTAATAGACTGGATAGATGGATAGATAGTGTGAGTCAGTGTTGTTTATGCTTCTGATGGGGTATTAATAGACTGGATAGATGGATAGATAGTGTGAGTCAGTGTTGTTTATGCTTCTGATGGGGTATTAATAGACTGGATAGATGGATAGATAGTGTGAGTCAGTGTTGTTTATGCTTCTTCTTCGTCCATTATTACTATGCATGAATTCCACATCTCTCTTCCGTCTAATCCATCTTTTCCGTCTTCGCTCTGATATGCTGCAAGCAGGTCTCTCTCTCTCTCTCTCTCTCTCTCTCTCTCTAATATAAAGTCGCTACTGAGTAATAATTGGCAACTTTCTCTTTATTTTTCAGGTCAGTACAACATATAGCCTTAAGTGGCAGTGTGGTCATCAGGCGTTGGTAAGTGTTCACTGGTGTTGTGTAATATTGTGCTATGACCAACAAAGGGATCTGCAGCTGAATTAGGGACCTGGATGTGTAAATGGACGGTTGTGTGTCATAATCTGGGGTAATGTGTGTTTGTTTTCCATGTTGCTTGCAGTTGTATATGTTTATTAGTCTCTACACACAAAATGTCGCCCCAGCGTGTTGGGTTAAGTCCCCCACACTTGTTGCTTATATTGAAATTCACTTCATCAACATCTAATCCTTCCTCTGTCCTCCTCCTTCCTTCAAACGTGATGGCCAGCATCACATAGACCGAAAAGAGATGAACGTGGTTGGCCAAGTAAGTTAACATAATTATACGGTACTCTCTCTCTCTCTCTCATTCTTTCCTCACTCAGATCTTCCTCACTGCCCCTCTCCTCTTCATTTACTGTGCTTTGAAGCTCTTTTTTCACATACCTCTTTCTCACCATCTCTGATCATGGATTCATAAACTGATCTTACATATCATTTACTTCACTTTTTTTCCCCCTTCCTTCCTCAACAACTTTCTTTTCATTATCCTTCTCCCCATCCCCTCAACACCGCACATTTCCTCACATCCTCTCCCCCTTTCCCTCCGCCAGTTTTCCTCCGCCTGGTGGCCGTGCTTGCCTGCAGCCGCCGTGATAAACCTGCCCCAACATTTATTTCCCTATCTTTTACGAGGCAGCCCGGCAGTAAACATGATCGCTGCTTTGTTTACGCTTTGACTCCACAGATTTAAGGCGTGTGTGAGGTAAGGCTGTTGGCGATTTATGCAGCCATTAACACAGCGCCATCCTGCCTCTCAGTACCCTAGCCTGACGGGCTGTTGGTTGTAGGATAATTATCAACTAATATGTTATACGTATTAATGGTTTGTGGTCTGTACTGGCGCCTGGTGGTCTAGTGGTGTGAGGCGCCGGTCTGGGTGTTGATCGGATGCTACACACAGAGTACAGAAAAATTCCGAACCTTTATCACCTTAGCAGTATTAGCCAACAGGGGAAAGGGAGAAGGAATTATAGTGAAAATTACATGAACTTTTTTTTTTTCTGAGTGTGCAGTATGTCCATAGATAGAAAGGTGTTAATTTTGTCATCCATACTCATTTATATACCATCATAAACAGTTGTTAGGGCAAAGCAACTGATTACTGACTAACTTAACCCCTTCAGTACGGTGATGTATGTTATGTTATTACAACCTTGACTGTTGAACATTTGTCCTGAGTTGATTACAATGGTGTTGTGTTGACAAGACCTAAATAATACTTCAAGGCACAGAAGGGCTTAACCCGGCCATCTGTCAGCCAGTCAGCAGTCAGCCATGGAGTCAGCACTAGGGACAGAAGGGGTTAACCCGGCCATCTGTCAGCCAGTCAGCCATGGAGTCAGCAGGGTTTACGACTGGCTGACATTTTTACGACGTTGGTGCAGAGATAGGATCCAACCCTTCTTGGCTCACTGCTGTTTCTTCCCTTGTGTTGTGTAGTTTGTGTTGCATATAGATTTTTGCAATAGATTTTTGTCGTGACTTTAAAACAAGGCCGTGTGTGATCTGCTCTTGGGGTGAGTTGTGCTGGGGGAGGGAGGGGAGGGGAGGGGAGGGGAGGTATGGAGAAGGTCAGGGAAGATGCGAGGAGAGGAAAGGGTGTGGGAGGGAAGATGTGGGAGGAAAGGTGGGGAGGGAGAAGGTGTGTAGAAGGGTATAGCGAGGGAGATTGTAGGATTATGAATAAAGAGGAAGGGGTAGGTGGGAGAAGACAAGGTACTGTTGATGTATAATTTGAGAGGGAGGGAGGGAGGGAGACGTACAGCAGAAAGGTAGCTGTCTGCTGTACTCGTCTCTCTCTCTCTCTGCTGTACGATACACTCTGACACTAACCACTACCAGTGCAATATATATAAACCACAGTTTCATGAATACCTAAAAAAAACAATGAGTTTTTCCATCCACAGTGAAGTATTCTGAAATTTGTAACACGGCCAGTGAAGGTGGACGTAGGTGGGATATATTTATTTCTGGGTTTTACCATTTTTTCATAGTTGGCAACGTAGGCTTTTTGAATATTACTTTTTTTTTTTTTTTTTCCTATGTTGACATTTTTGCTCATTAGTATTTTTTTTTTCTGATGTTTATTGCTGTATATTTGTACATATCAGTGGCCATAAATAAATATTTTTGGTTGCTTTATTGAACGTCTTCCCTTTTACTAAGTTTGCTGCCCGAGGAATTCTGTCCTTAGCTGAATACACTGGTCTGGTTTAGCAACAGTATAACAAAAAATTCTCCTGGTTTAGCAAGGACAAAACTAAAAACACTCCTTCACAAAGAGAGTCTGCCTCAAGCTGGATAAAAACGTGTGGCCACAACAGGAGTTTTATACCAAAGATGTGGTCGGTCTGAAAGGGTTAGTACAAAGCTATGACTCTGGGAAGTTGGTTGTGTGAGCCAGTAGTGAATTAGTTTTGATGAGGAAACACCGCGCTTTGTGTACAGTGTGTATAGTTCGTTTTATATCGTTTTGTGTCTCCCTCTCCTACACCTCCCCCTCATTCTTCTCTTCCACCTTCCCCCTCTCCCTCCGTACCCTTCTCTCTGCTACAGCTCCCTTTCCCTCCTCTTTTCCCTTCTCTCCCCCTCCCCCTCCCCCTCCCCTCCTCCGTCCATCCGTGTATTATGTCAGGGGGTCATTTCGGTGGCCGCCTCGCCTTCGGTACGGGCGCCAGAACACCGAGCTGGTGGTGAGGCCGAATATGCATGGCCTGCTGCCAGCCTTCATGGTGAGCCAATGGCAAGGGATGGCATGGAATGGAACAGAGGGCAGGAAAAAAAAAATGAGATGGGATGGATTTGGCAACGGGATGGGATGGGATGAAAAGGGGAGCGGGACGAAACTGGATGTGATGGGACAGAAGGACGGACTAAAATGAAATGGGTTAGAATGGGGCGGAAGAGAAGAGGTGAACCCAAATGAGATGGGGGATGGGATGAGTGATATGGTGACATGGGTCTGGATGTGATGATGATGATGATGATGATGATGATGATGATGATAGGATGAGACAGGAGTGAATGGGCCAAGACGGGGTTGGATGGGGCGGGATGGGTGTAGGTAGGATGTGACAGGAAGTGTATTGGTTGGCAAAAGATAAAGAGACAGTGATAGGGAAATATATGTAGTGATATGTGGACAAGAATTACATTAGATAGAGAATAGGATGGATAGAGACTCGGAAGAACACACACACACACACACACACACACACACACACACACACACACACACACACACACACACACACACACACACACACACACACACATTTCACGATAGAACTACAGTAATTAAGGTAAATAATGCGTCAAACCAAATACTGTCCTAAATGTTAAGTGTTGTGTGTTTGTTGCCATGACAGCGCTTATACCTGTTGGATGAAATGTGGGTTTACTGTGGACAGGCAACAGTTTCCATACCTAAAGAGGGTCCAAGTCGGGCCAGAACTGTTTAGCTTAACAATAAACACAATTTCAGTTTGTGAGTATAGTGTTCCACCAGGACGATGTGTTAGTAAAGTGATACCAGTGTGAGTGATACCAGTGTTGAGAGAGAGAGAGAGAGAGAGAGAGAGAGAGAGAGACAGACAGACAGACAGACAGAGAGACAGACAGACAGACAGTCTAGTTTTAAATTGGTTCCAGGCCAGTGAAAGTTGCACCTGTTTAGTATTAATGAAGTTTTAGAAGCAGTATATTAAAATGCAAAGGTTAATTAGTTCCTTAGCCCCAGCAGCCCGTGTATATCCCACACCACACCCATAATTACTGACACCCCTCTACCTGTAGCACCCCCCTCACCCCCTTACTTCACCCCTCCCTTCCCCTCCCTTTCCCCCTCACATCACACACCACACCCATAATTACTGACACCCCTCTACCTGTAGCACCCCCCTCATCCCCTTACTTCACCCCTCCCTTCCCCTCCCTTTCCCCCTCACATCACACACCACACCCATAATTACTGACACCCCTCTACCTGTAGCACTGCCTTCACCCCCTTACTTCACCCCTCCCCTCCCCTCCCCTTCCCCCTCACAGCACACACCACACACATAATTAATGACACTCCTCTACATCTCTGCCTCCTTCCTCTCCCCTCATCTCCCCTTTACCTCCCTCACCCCTCCTTTTCATACTTCTGTCACTCCCTCGCCCCTTCCCTCCCCTTTCCTCTCCTCTCCTTTCCTTTCCTTCCCTTTCCTCATCCCTCCTCTTCCGACCCCCGTCTCCCCCTTCCCCTACCCGCTTCCTCCTGTTCACTCCCTCTTGTCAGTCAGTGAGCAGACACCACCATTGTCATCACCATCGCTATCATCATAATCATCACTATGAACACCAGCGTCATTATCTTAATCTTTATTACCACCAACTACACCATCCTCCTGCTCCTCCTCCTCCTTATCCTCATTATCATTACCATCATCGTCACAACCACCACAGTCGTTCTTATTTACATTATTGACAGTCACTCATCTTCATCATCACCATCATCCCAGTCACCATTTCGTTCACCACAAGACCTAATATCATCAATGTTTTCATCATCCTGTACTCCATTGTGTTTACCATCATCATCATCATCGCAGCAGCACGTCATTCACCGCCAGTAATTAATAGAGTCCCAGTTAATGATACGCCGGATGAGAGAGAGAGAGAGAGAGAGAGAGAGTTAATTAGGGTGAGGTGCATTGGTAAAGCCGTGGTAAATATTAATTGGTAATATCTGGTGTCTGGTGGAAAGACATTTGTACCAGATTGAGATTTTATATATTAGTACACCACACCGTCTGAACAACCTCTCTCTCTCTCTCTCTCTCTCTCTCTCTCTCTCATATCCTGGTAACAGAAGAAAGTTACAAAGAATTACAGGACTGGTGTGTGATATGCAAAATACAGAAGGTTGTAAGGACGAGTTATCAGACTAGTTTGTAAAGGCCATTATTATTTAAATGTGACCGTGTGGTGAAGATGATGGGGAGGTGATGAAGGCTTGAATACTCTCTCTCTCTCTCCAGCTCTTGTTTTAATCACCTTTTCTCAGTCAACCCATTCTCCCTCCTTCCTTAGGCCTTTTTACACATTTATTCTTCTCTCCATGTTTTCCTCCTCTTCCTCTCAGACTTCTTACTCCTTCTCATCTTCCTTCTCTTCTACTGCCATTCCTCCTCGTCTCACATCCCCCCTTTTTTCAGAGCGTAACTTTCCTCTCTTTTTTTTTTCTCTCTCTCTTCTTACTCATTAATTCCTCATCCCTTTCTTCCTCCTTTACTTCCTCTTCTGCTCTTGGTTCTCTTCTTACGCTCCTATTCCTTCACATCGTCCTCTTCCTACATCCTTCTCTATAATTTATTCCTCCTTCTCCTCCTCCACCTCGTGCCCCCCCCCCCCAAGCTTCTCCACTTCCTCCTTCATAACATCCAGGGTGACACTTCAGGCTTACAGGATGAAGCAAGTGCCACCCCTGTTTTACTCTCTCTCTCTCTCTCTCTCTGAATCTGTGTGTGTGTATATATATATATATATATAGATAGATAGATAGATAGATAGATAGATAGATAGATATTTGGGTGAGGAAGGTGAGAAGTGTTAATACTGGGGGTGGGGTTATGAGGGGTAGACCGAGAAAGACATGGGACGAGGTCATTAAGTGTGACCTTAGGGTTAAGGGACTGAACAGGGAGGCTGCAATGGATCGTGCAGCGTGGAGAGCCGCCATTAGGTGACCAAGGCCGACACATGCAAGCATGTTGGAGCCTTTAAAAACGAAACAAAACGAAACGATATATATATATATATATATATATATATATATATATATATATATATATATATATATATATACGCTGTTTCTCTGTCTATAGTATGATGTAGGTCATTCTAGTATAATACATTATTGGTGCCGTAGTATTCTCTTCACCATCAGCTCATACCCATGCACACACTGTGTATATACTGTTACATAGCCTATGATTTCATCATCCTTTGTGTAATTTTAACGCACAGTATGCTGCATGTTTGATCACGAGCGTGTTCTGCCTCAGTTCCCCCCTTCTACCGTTATAGTAGAGTAAGTCGACATCTCTGTTATACTTTGCGGGATTGTCATCTCTTTGTCCCCATGGCTTCATTTGCGCGTCCTCATTACAAGTTGTATCAAGCTCTCCTGGCCCCTATATAATGAGCTCAGTCTCTGCATCATTGCCACTTAGATCTGCTCCTCATTTTGTTCACATCTCTGTCCTCCCCTGTACAGATATTATTATTATTGTGAGTGCTCAAGAAGTCTCCAACCATCTAGCAGCTGTGTGTAATTTGAGTATAACCGTTGTTGCATTTTTTCTTGTACTGTATAGCATAAGTTTAATTTGTAGGCCTAGTGAAGTTTTTGTAATTAATGTAGGGTTCTTTATGTCAGTCATTTAACCATTTTTGATAATAGTTTGTATCTGTAATTATTTATCTGGCATTCACTGAGTATTATCTGGTATCTCATTTTATCAGGGCTGACTTAGATAAATTTATTCTTGCTAATTTCGTGTTAATAGAGGCTATTGCAATTAACCATATATTTAACCTGTTTATTTGCCATTACATTATCTTTATGAGTCCTGAATGTTTTATTGTTAGTTTGTGCATTAAACTTTAACTTGTAATTTTACCTAACTCTTTTGTTTTGAACCTGGAACTTTACGGGACAGTAGTGATTTTTAGCATTCTCACTTAAAGTGTACATTATCTTTCTCTGTTCCGTAACATAAATTTGGCGACCTCTCATCAGGATATTCAGGATATTATCATAAGGATATTGTTTGATATTTTGTGACTGTGATATATTCATGATGGCTACTATTTCTACACTTGATGAAGCCAAAGATTTTTTGTCAAATGTGCAAACAGTGTGTGATATAGAAAACAGAACAAAGAATGAACTTAAGCTTGTTGCTCAACAATTGGGAATTGTTGTTCGCTCTCATCATTCTAAAGATCAAATTGTTGACATGATTAATGAAAGCTTGTTTAATGTAACTCCTCCAAATGAGCAAACGCAGATTGAATTAGCTAAGTTACAGCTAGCCCTGCAGGAGGCCCGTGCTAAGGAGGCTGAGTTTCACGCACAAGTTGAACTTGCTAGGATTCAGGCAGACCATGAGTATCGCATGAAACAATGTGGAACTGGATCATCTAGCTCTGATGATTTTGATGTGGCTAAAAATGTTAAACTTGTCCCTCCTTTTAATGAATCTGATTTAACAAAGTATTTTCAGTTGTTTGAGAGGGTAGCTACAGGTTTTAATTGGCCTAAGGAGTATTGGCCAGTACTCCTTCAAACTGTTCTCACCGGTAAAGCTCAAGTAACTTATGCATCTTTGCCTCAGGATCAGTCTGATAATTATGATGTAGTTAAGAGCTTGATTCTTAAGGCCTATGAGCTTGTTCCTGAAGCCTATAGACTAAAATTTAGGACAACTTACAAGCAAGATAAGCAATCCCATGTTGAGTATGCAAAAATCAAAGAAGATCTGTTAGAGCAGTGGTTAAATTCTAAGAATGTGGATTCTGATTTTGGTAAATTTAAGCAGATGATTTTGCTGGAGGACTTCAAAAGGTGTATTTATAAAGATGTGAGCCTATATCTTGATGAGAAAAGAATAGATAATTTGTCTGATGCTGCAGTTTTAGCTGATGAGTATGTTCTCACTCACAAGAGATATTCTAAAGAAAAAGGGAAAGCTGAGAGTAAGTACGTTGCCTCTACTCAGAGTACAGGTAACAGGAAAGAGAATAAGGATGATGTTTCTCAGGAAGTAAATACCAGCTTCACCTCTAGATTTCAGAAAAGTAAATGTACTTATTGTAGTAAGCTTGGTCATACTACGGAGAGATGTTTCAGGAGACAGCGTGATGTGAACAAAAAGGAGTCTTTAAATATTCAGTCAATTGGTCTAGTGTCCACTCTTGAGAGTTCCCAGAATTCTTTAACTGAGTTAACTGAACCTGCTTTGAGGGGTAACTTAAATTCTCATGATGGAGCTCCTCTTTTGAGCAGTAACGTGGGTGACACTCTCAAGAGTTCATGTACTAATTTCCTGTCTGATGGTTTTGTCAGTCCTCTGGACAGTAATGACAGGAAATCAGTTAAAATATATCGTGATACAGGTGCTTGCCAATCCCTTATGCTGACCAGTGTTCTAGGCTCTAATGTTAATTCCTCTGATGAAACTGTAATCTTACAAGGTGTAGGAAATAATTACTTCTCTGTCCCTCTGTGCAGAGTGAAATTAGGGTCTGGTTTTGTTAATGGTTCCATTATGGTTGGGTTGGTTGAGACACTCCCAATGTCAGGTGTAACTTTCTTACTTGGAAATGATATTGGTGGAAGTCAAGTGTGTCCAGCTCCTCAGTTGTCTAGTGAGCCAGTGGCTGCGTCCCAGGATTGTGGTGTCCCTGATGTGTTCCCTGCATGTGCTGTCACTAGGGCTAAGTCTAAAGTTACTGGTGATTTAGAGGATAATGATGATGATGATGTTATCCTAGCTGACACTTTTCTTGCTAATTTGGACCACTCACCAGATGAGGCAGTACCCCGTAGTGTTGATAATTTGTCTCGTCAAGAGTTGGTTGAGTTGCAGGTTGCTGACCCTGAGTTGAAAGGTCTAGCTAACTCTGCTTGCAGTGAGGAAGAGTCAGCTGGTGCTTCTACTTGTTATTATGTAAAGTCAGGAGTACTTATGAGGAAGTGGAGACCCCCAACAGCATCAGCCGACTGTGAATGGGAGGTTGTACATCAAGTTGTCATCCCTCGTGTTTGTAGGCAGGATATCATTAGAGTGGCTCATGATTCCAGTTTGGCAGGACACCTTGGAGTGAGGAAGACTGTGGCACGCATTTTGAAACACTTCTACTGGCCAGGTATCTTCAGGGATGTTTCCTGGTATTGTAAGTCTTGTCACACCTGTCAAGTTGTGGGGAAGTGTAATCAGACCGAAAAGGTTGCACCTCTAGTTCCCATTCCTCCTTTTGAGGCGCCTTTCACCCGTGTGTTGGTGGATATTGTGGGCCCTCTTCCTAAGACTTCTTCAGGATTTTCTTATGTGTTGACCATGATTGATATGGCTACTCGTTATCCTGAAGCCATTCCACTTAGAAATATCTCAGCAAAGAACGTGGTTAAGGAAATGCTAGGGTTCTTCACAAAGTTTGGTCTGCCCAAGGAGGTACAGTCAGACCGGGAAGTAATTTCATGTCAAACGTTTTCAAACAGTCTCTGAAAGAGTTGGGCATCACCCAGATCACGTCTTCAGCTTACCATCCCCAGACCCAAGGAGCGTTGGAGAGATATCATCAAACACTCAAATCGATGCTCAAGAAATACTGTTTGGAACATCAGAAAGACTGGGATAAAGGTCTTCCATTCGTTGTGTTTGCTGCAAGAGAATCTCCAAATGAATCACTGGGCTTCTCACCTTTTGAACTACTGTTTGGCCATGAAGTAAGAGGATCCCTTAAGTTACTCAAGGAATGCTGGCTGTCGGAGGAAGATGACGTCAACCTGCTGGAGTATGTGATGAAGTTCAAAGAACGGCTGTCCACTGCTTTACAGCTGGCGAGAGAGAATTTAGGAGCTGCTCAGGAGAAGATGAAGACTTGGTATGATAAGAAGTCCAGGTTACGCCACTTTCAGCCAGGAGATCAGGTTTTGATTCTGCTACCGGTGCATGGGCGACCTCTTCAAGCCAAGTTTAGTGGCCCTTATTTCGTGGAGAAGAAACTCAGTGATGTCAGCTATGTCATCGCCACACCAGATCGTAGAAAGAGCAAGCAACTATGTCACATCAACATGCTAAAGTTATATCACAGGCGGGACGAAAATAATCCAGTCTGCACTGTAGCTGTTCCACCCGAGTCTGCAAGTGAAGCTCTCCCATGCAGTATGAGCCTGAGTGATAGTTTGGGGAAGAATCCTGATATCATGAATGATCTCCAGACTAAGCTTTCTCATCTACCTCCCAAGGAAAGGCAGGAGTTTTCGGCATTACTGCAGGAGTACCCGCAAGTGTTCCGTGCCACTCCAGGAAGAACCACTGTGTTGATGCATGATGTCGATGTTGGAGACGCAAAGCCAATTAAATTGCCTCCTTACCGTGTGAACCCAGTGAAAGTTCCTCTCATCCAGAAGGAGCTTGGCTACCTGTTGGACCACAAGATGATTGAGCCCTGGCAGAGCGAGTGGAGTTCTCCTGTCACTCTGGTCCCTAAGCCAGGTGGGTCACAGCGGCTTTGCATTGACTACAGACGTGTTAATCAGATAACTAAAACAGACACTTACCCTCTCCCTCGCGTGGAAGATTGCATAGACAAGATCGGAAAGGCTAGGTACATAAGTAAGTTTGATTTGTTAAAGGGATACTGGCAAGTACCTATGACTGAACGTGCTAGGTAGATCTCATGTTTTGTAACACTAGGAAAGGCTTTTGCATGTTCAGTAATGCCGTATGGTATGAAGAATGCACCAGCCACATTTCAGAAGCTCATGAATGTTGTAACAGAGGGTTTGGCAGGGTGTGTTGTTTATATTGATGATGTATTAATCTTCAGTGACAACTGGAAAGATCACCTATGCCATGTCAGTAAATTTCTTGAGCGTTTAGTTCATGCTAATCTTGTAGCTAATTTATCAAAGTGTGAGTTTGGTCAAGCTAAAGTTCAGTACCTTGGGTATGTAATTGGTGATGGACATGTTGCACCACCAGGAGCTAAGGTTCAGGTTATAAGTGATCTTCCCAGACCTAAAAGTAGGAAAGAGCTACAAAGATTTTTGGGAATGGTAGGTTATTACAGGAGATTTGTTCTTAACTTTTCTATTCTTGTATCACCACTTACAGACCTACTGAAAAAGGGAGTTAAATTTGTCTGGACCGATAACTGTGAATCCTCTTTCAACAAACTTAAAGCTATTCTATTAAGTCAGCCAGTGCTCGCTACTCCAAATTTTGCTAAGCCTTTTAAGATGGCTGTTGATGCAAGTGATACAGGAGCTGGGGCTGTTTTGCTGCAAGAGGATGATCAGGGTATTGAACATCCTGTATCTTATTACAGTAAGAAGTTCACTCCACCTCAAAAGAACTACTCAACTATTGAGAAAGAGCTTTTGGCCTTGATTTTGGGTTTACAGCATTTTTCATTTTATTTGTGTTCTGGTTTTGACCCCATAGTCATTTATACCGATCACAACCCACTGAAATTCCTTAGTAAGTTTAAAGATAAAAATCAGAGATTGACAAGATGGAGTCTACTTCTTCAGGAGTATTCATTAGATATACAACATGTCAAGGGGAAAGAGAATGTTATTGCAGATTGCTTATCTAGACTTTAGACAGATTGTTTTAGAGTAATAAGAAATTTCCTTTGTAAATTTCTTTTTCTTTGTGGGGAGGTGTTACATAGCCTATGATTTCATCATCCTTTGTGTAATTTTAACGCACAGTATGCTGCATGTTTGATCACGAGCGTGTTCTGCCTCAGTTCCCCCCTTCTACCGTTATAGTAGAGTAAGTCGACATCTCTGTTATACTTTGCGGGATTGTCATCTCTTTGTCCCCATGGCTTCATTTGCGCGTCCTCATTACAAGTTGTATCAAGCTCTCCTGGCCCCTATATAATGAGCTCAGTCTCTGCATCATTGCCACTTAGATCTGCTCCTCATTTTGTTCACATCTCTGTCCTCCCCTGTACAGATATTATTATTATTGTGAGTGCTCAAGAAGTCTCCAACCATCTAGCAGCTGTGTGTAATTTGAGTATAACCGTTGTTGCATTTTTTCTTGTACTGTATAGCATAAGTTTAATTTGTAGGCCTAGTGAAGTTTTTGTAATTAATGTAGGGTTCTTTATGTCAGTCATTTTTGATAATAGTTTGTATCTGTAATTATTTATCTGGCATTCACTGAGTATTATCTGGTATCTCATTTTATCAGGGCTGACTTAGATAAATTTATTCTTGCTAATTTCGTGTTAATAGAGGCTATTGCAATTAACCATATATTTAACCTGTTTATTTGCCATTACATTATCTTTATGAGTCCTGAATGTTTTATTGTTAGTTTGTGCATTAAACTTTAACTTGTAATTTTACCTAACTCTTTTGTTTTGAACCTGGAACTTTACGGGACAGTAGTGATTTTTAGCATTCTCACTTAAAGTGTACATTATCTTTCTCTGTTCCGTAACAATACACACCTGATGATTTTGGTTTATTTGGCTTACTGCTACACACGTGTGTGTGTGTATGTGTGTGTGTATATATATATATATATATATATATATATATATATATATATATATATATATATATATATATATATATATATATATTTTTCACAAGGAGCACCAACAACAATAAATTTGTCATCATTTCCACTCCCTTTCCTCCTTCCTTCTCTCCTCTCTCTCAACCACATACTCTTTATTCTGTTTGTCTCTTTCTTTTCCCTCCTTGTCTCCCGCCTCTCCCTCCTCTCCTCACTCCTTCCCTAAACTATGGCCGACAAGGGCAAATCCTGGATATTTCTCTCTCTCTCTCTCTCTCTCTCTCTCTCTCTCTCTCTCTCTCTCTCTCTCTCTCTCTCTCTCTCTCTCTCTCTCTCTCTCAGCATCCCTCCTTCCCTTCATCTCTCCACACCACCATATAAGGAGGAATGTTTACCTTACTCAACACACACAAACATACACATAAACATTCACTTAATTACTCCCGGGCTGGAGAGAGAGAGAGAGAGAGGAACGAATAAAAGGTAGGAACGCTAAATGAACCCATAATGAAGTAAAGATAAAAGGAACACAGAAATAAGGCAACTGAATGACAGAATATAATAAAGAGGAAAGAAAACGGGAGATTCATTACTTTAAGCATTACCTCCACCAAATGACTAATTAACCTACCAATAAGGTAACGTTTTATTATACCTATCCCGCCTCTAGAGTTTTATATTCATTATTCATTATTATCCTGAGCCATACACAATAAAAACTGAATTATGAAGTAAGAGAACTACCAGGGACATGCACAGTGAAATGGGCCACACACTCATCCAGTACACATTGTAGCCCCGGAATCCTGGCACCATCTCACAGGCTCGTATTCTCCCTAACACTTCTTCCATAGCGATTTATTTCTGGATATGGGTGGTTGATATCCTTTTGTACTTTCTTTTTTTTATCCAGAGTATGGCGATATTGGAAGGATTATGTAACACAGAATAGGACAGTAAGGTGTCATAACGAAAATAAATCGCTTAGGAAAAGGTGTTAGTATATGTGCTTTACGTAGGAATGTCAGTTACGAGTTTATTTAGCCTGTCGATGTATCTAAGGCCTTCACTGTGTACGGTGTCTCCAAAGCTCCTCCTCCTCCTCCTCCTCCTCCTCCTCCTGTAATCCCCATCCCACCTCCCCCCAGCCCTGCCTAATCAGCTCAGACTCATAATAACCCAATTAAAGCTCATTACAGACTGGTTAAGTAGTTAACACCCACCCTTGTTGCCTACTCATACTGCCAGTGTCATACTACCCCCTTACAGTGTCATACTGCCAGTGTCATACTACCCCCTTACAGTGTCATACTGCCAGTGTCATACTACACCCTTACAGTGTCATACTGCCAGTGTCATACTACCCCCTTACAGTGTCATACTACACCCTTACAGTGTCATACTACACCCTTACAGTGTCATACTACACCCTTACAGTGTCATACTGCACCCATACAGTGTCATACTACCCCCTTACAGTGTCATACTGCCTCCTTACAGTGTCATACTGCCAATGTCATACTACCCCCTTACAGTGTCATACTACACCCTTATAGTGTAATACTGCCAGTGTCATACTACACCCATAGTGTCATACTGCCAGTGTCATACTACACCCTTACAGTGTCATACTGCCAGTGTCATACTACCCCCTTACAGTGTCATACTGCCAGTGTCATACTACACCCTTACAGTGTCATACTGCCAGTGTCATACTACACCCTTACAGTGTCATACTGCCAGTGTCATACTGCCAGTGTCATACTACACCCTTACAGTGTCATACTGCCAGTGTCATACTACACCCTTACAGTGTCATACTGCCAGTGTCACACTACCCCCTTACAGTGTCATATTACACCCTTACCATGTCATACTGCCAGTGTCGTACTACCCCCTTACAGTGTCATAATGCCAGTGTCATACTACACCCTTACAGTGTCATACTATACCCATACATTGTCAGTCATACCTCACCCTCACAGTGTCACATTACCTCCTAACAGTGTCATTCTAGTCATTCTACCCCCTTACAGTGTCATACTGCACCCATACATTGTCATACTACACCCTTACAGTGTCATACTGCACCCATACATTGTCATACTACACCCTTACAGTGTCATACTACACCCTTACAGTGTCATACTGCACCCTTACAGTGTCATACTACACCCTTACAGTGTCATACTACACCCTTACAGTGTCATACTGCACCCATACATTGTCATACTACACCCTTACAGTGTCATACTACACCCTTACAGGGTCATACTGCACCCTTACAGTGTCATACTGCACCCATACATTGTCATACTACACCCTTACAGTGTCATACTACACCCTTACAGGGTCATACTGCACCCATACATTGTCATACTACACCCTTACAGTGTCATACTACACCCTTACAGTGTCATACTGCATCCATACATTGTCATACTACACCCTTACAGTGTCATACTACACCCTTACAGGGTCATACTACAACCATGCAGTCTCATACTACACCCTTACAGTGTCATGCTACACCCATGCAGTCTCATACTACACCCTTAGTTTTATACTACACCTTCACAGTGTCATACTACACCCTTAGTGTCATACTACCCCCTTACAGTGTCATACTACCTCCTTACAGTGCCATACTACACTCTTACAGTGTCATACTACCCCCTTACAGTGTCATACTACACCCTTACAGTGTCATACTACACCCTTTCAGTGTCATACTACACCCATACAGTGTCATACTACACCCTTACAGTGTCATGCTACACCTTGACAGTGTCATACTAGCCCTTCCAGGTGTAGGAGTCCGAGGCTTGGCTGACTATTACAGTTAATTACCCCCGACTACCTGAGAGCCTTAATTACCCCCGACTACCTGACAGCCTTAATTACCCCCTGACTACCTGACAGCCTCAATTACCCCCTGACTACCTGACAGCCTCAATTACCCGCG
>NC_137003.1:6749414-6754414 GCF_032717465.1 Coenobita brevimanus
AAAAAAAAAAATGTGCATAAAACAATCATGAGAATTGTTTCTCCCCCTCCTGTTCCTCATTGTCAACTTCCCCCTCACTTCTCCCCCACTTCCTCTTTCCCTCTCTCCTCTGTTTCCTGGTTCCCTCCCTCTCTCTTCCTCTACCCCTCTCTCCATCTTTCTTCCCTCCCTACCCGTTCCTCCACCCCTCTCTCCATCTTTCTTCCCTCTCTACCATTTCCTCTTCTGCTTTCTCCTCCCTCTTCCTCCCTCCCCCTCTTCCTCTTTCCCTGCCTTCTCCATCCTCCTTCACTCCCTCCCCCCTTTCTCTTCCCTTTTCTCCATCCCTCCTTCCCCTTCTCCCTCCCCCTCCCTACACCTAAATCCCTCTTTGCACAAAAAAAAAAAAAATTCTCCAGCCAATTTTCCTCCTTGTGCCCGAAGACCATACGTCACCCCGGCGCGTCACCCGACACTGTGGCAAAGCGGTGGGAAGGAGAGGGGAGGGAATAGGAAGGAAGGGAAAAGGATGAAAGGGAAGGGAATGGGAGAGGAAAGGAGGAGAGGGGAAAAAAGGAGGAGAGGCCAGTGAGATGAGGTTAAGGAATAGACTACTAGTGAGTTTGTGGGGTAGAGGCACACACACCAATGGCCGTCCCCCCCTAACACGCACACGCACACACACACACACACACACACACACACACACACACACACACACACACACACACACACACACACACACACGCCAATGGCTGTCCCCCCCAAACACAAATAACCAAACTATAGTCTGTTTGACTGACCTGTGCACCTGAGATGTATGGGGCAAGTGGAGTGTGTTTGATTCGCGGCTGCTGATTGGCCAATGCAGGCATGTACTGTAGTGCAACGTGCGGACGTAGGTGTACACCGTGGGTGGACATTATAGTGCAACATGCGAACGTGGGTGTACACCGTGGGTGGATGCAGTGCAACATGCGGACGTGGATGTACACCGTGGGTGGATGCAATGCAACATGCGGACGTGGGTGTACACCGTGGGTGGATGCAGTGCAACATGCGGACGTGGATGTACACCGTGGGTGGATGCAGTGCAACATGCGGACGTGGATGTACACCGTGGGTGGATGCAATGCAACATGCGGACGTGGGTGTACACCGTGGGTGGATGCAGTGCAACATGCGGACGTGGATGTACACCGTGGGTGGATGCAGTGCAACATGCGGACGTGGATGTACACCGTGGGTGGATGCAATGCAACATGCGGACGTGGGTGTACACCGTGGGTGGATGCAGTGCAACATGCGGACGTGGATGTACACCGTGGGTGGATGCAATGCAACATGCGGACGTGGGTGTACACCGTGGGTGGATGCAGTGCAACATGCGGACGTGGATGTACACCGTGGGTGGATGCAGTGCAACATGCGGAAGTGGGTGTACACCGTGGGTGGATGCAGTGCAACATGCGGACGTGGGTGTATGCCGTGGGTGGATGCAGTGCAACATGCGGACGTGGGTGTACACCGTGGGTGGATACAATGCAACATGCGGACGTGGGTGTACACCGTGGGTGTATGCAGTGCAACATGCGGACGTGAGTGTACGCCGTGGGTGAATGCAGTGCAACATGCGGACGTAGGTGTACGCCGTGGGTGGATGCAGTGCAACATGCGGACGCAGGCGTTCAGCGTGGGTGGATGCAATGCAACATGCGGACGTAGGCGTACACCGTGGGTGGATGCAGTGCAACATGCGGACGTAGGTGTACACCGTGGGTGGATGCAGTGCAACATGCGGACGTAGGCGTACACCGTTGGTGGATGCAGTGCAACATGCGGACGTGGATGTACACCGTGGGTGGATGCAATGCAACATGCGGACGTGGGTGTACACCGTGGGTGGATGCAGTGCAACATGCGGACGTGGATGTACACCGTGGGTGGATGCAATGCAACGTGCGGACGTGGGTGTACACCGTGGGTGGATGCAGTGCAACATGCGGACGTGGATGTACACCGTGGGTGGATGCAGTGCAACATGCGGACGTGGGTGTACACCGTGGGTGGATGCAGTGCAACATGCGGACGTGGGTGTACGCCGTGGGTGGATGCAGTGCAACATGCGGACGTGGGTGTACACCGTGGGTGGATGCAATGCAACATGCGGACGTGGGTGTACACCGTGGGTGTATGCAGTGCAACATGCGGACGTGAGTGTACGCCGTGGGTGGATGCAGTGCAACATGCGGACGTAGGCGTACACCGTGGGTGGATGCAGTGCAACATGCGGACGTAGGCGTACACCGTGGGTGGATGCAGTGCAACATGCGGACGTAGGTGTACACCGTGGGTGGATGCAGTGCAACATGCGGACGTAGGCGTACACCGTGGGTGGATGCAGTGCAACATGCGGACGTGGGTGTACGCCGTGGGTGGATGCAGTGCAACATGCGGACGTGGGTGTACGCCGTGGGTGGATGCAGTGCAACATGCGGACGTGGGTGGATGCAGTGCAACATGCGGGCGTGGGTGTACGCCGTAGGTGGATGCAGTGCAACATGCGGACGTGGATGTACGCCGTGGGTGTGTAATTTGCTTCAAACATCACTCATCGTTTTATAAAACTTTATAATCAAGATTAATTTTCTTTGATAAAAGTAAACTTTTAAAGCTAATTTTGACCTCTTCAGCTTGGAAAATTATTCCATATTTAATCTGGTTCCACGTATTGAAGGCAATTAAAAAATATAAATATACTGTGTATGTATTAAAATAAGAAGAGGTGTAGATTTACATCCGCGGCGGCCAATCAGCAGCCGCGATTCCAACACACCCTACTCGCCCCGTACATCTCAGCTGCACAGGTCAATCAAACGGTAAAGTGTGTGCTTCAGTGGTCATGTATTGTACCATGTGTGTCTTGTCTCTGGCCTTCCCTCCACAAAACACCACCAGTACTTTACCTTTTAACTTTACCTTTGCTTTTTACTTTACCTCTTACTTTACCATTTACTTTACCTTTTACACTACCTTTACCTTTACTTTACCGTTACCCTACTTTACCTTCTAACTACACCGCCATGAATTAATATTTATCAGTTTTGTGTTTCACCCAGTATACTTTCTTGACAAAACCTCTTATGCTACTCGCCAACCTGTGTGTGTGTGTGTGTGTGTGTGTGTGTGTGTGTGTGTGTGTGTGTGTGTGTTTGCAATCAAGATCTCGTGTGTCATCGGATTTCACGAGATTGATCCACCACAAGACCCCTACCCCTCCCCCCACCCCCTACCACAGTCCCATACCCCCTACCACAGTCCTCCGCCCCCTACCACAGTCCCTCGCCCCCTACCACAGTCTCCAGCCCCGTACCACGCTCCCCCACCTCCTACCCAAGTCCTCCACCCCTTATCACAGTCCACCACCCCCTCCCACAGTCTCTCACCCCTACCACAGTCCCCCACCCGTACCACAGTTCCCCACCCCTTACCACATTCCATCCCTACCACATTTCTTCCACCCCCTACCGCAGTCCCCTCATTCCCCCATCACTCCTTCCCTTATTGCAGCCCCATTGCATTCCACCCACAAGACCCCCACAGCCCTTCCCCTCCCCCACAATACTGCCCCACTCCTTCCCTCACCCCCCCCCACCAAACCTCACAAACCCATAATGTCCGTTCACCATAACCCCATCTCTCCATTAACCCATCCTCCCTGCCCCACCCCCACCACACCCCCACCCCCAACACCTCCCCCGTCTCCCGTAGTATTGTCCCACTCCCTCCCTCACCTACTACCCATCCCCGCAGCCCCTCCCCTCTCCTGCACTGCTGCTATTCTTGGGTCCTGCTTTTTATGCAAGGAAGAAGGAACCAAAGGCCAGAGTCTGCAAATTGTTCCCTCCAAGAAAAAACAAAAACAAGATAACAGAGCCAAATTCAAGATGCGTTCATTTCGAGATGCCTGGACACACTGCGTTTGTAAGACAGGAGATCATAGGCAGTAGGAAATACAGACAGAGGGAGACAGTTCCAGAGTTGACCTGTTGGCCTTATTTTCATTAGCTGTGGAATCTACCTAACACATTTTCTTAAACGATTTATTTTGCTTATTACACCTGGCCGTCCTGTTCTTTGTTACTTAAGTCATTTTAATTTCGCCTTACTCAGATAACGTACAAAAGGATATTAACCAGCCCTATTTAAAAACAAATCGCTAAGGAAGAGGTGCTAGGGAGCTTGGTTAAGCTACGGGACTACGGGCCTGGGAGACACTGTACCCAATGAAGGGGTTAGATACAGCCTTCAATAAAGTAGTCTTTACCAGAGGCTTTTTTACTGCAATAAAATAATATGGCGTAAGTAAGAATATAAAAATACAGTTGTTCTCTATTAAAGGTAATTCACACAAATGGCATAAAAAATAATCCAGCGCTTTTCCGGCGCCCCTCTGCCTGTATGTAGCCCTTCAGGCCGATGACGTCATGTATTATTCATTGCTGGTGGTGGCACACAGTGTTATTCATCACAGCACACCTTCATAGCAGTGAAGGAGTGTAGGAAGCCTGTATGTACCCCTTCAGGCCGATGACGTCATTATTCATAGCTGGTGGTGGCACACAGTGTTATTCATCACAGCACACCTTCATAGCAGTGAAGGAGTGTAGGAAGCCTGTATGTAGCCCTTCAGGCCGATGACGTCATGTATTATTCATTGCTGGTGGTGGCACACAGTGTTATTCATCACAGCACACCTTCATAGCAGTGAAGGAGTGTAGGAAGCCTGTAGCAAACCCATTCACCGCCAAAACTGTCTGATGAGCTGAATACATTGGTGTGGAGATGTAAATGAAAAACAAAACACGTCATTGTACTGAAGGTGTTAAATATCGTGATAATAAAGCAAGTTGAAAAATAAAGAACCAGGTAATCAGGTGGGGACATTTTGAAGAATAGTTGCATCACTTAAAAAAAACAAAAAAAAAAAAGAGAAAAAGGAAACGGAACTATTTTGTGGT
>NC_137003.1:6759414-6821914 GCF_032717465.1 Coenobita brevimanus
AGCCAGTTGCCAGTGGTCTGTGTGGTGTATGGGATGTGATGGGCAATTTTCACATTCCCGTCTGACCTCAAATTACAGGTTATGGGAAGGGATGATTATGCCGGTGTTGTTAAGACGTGGTGGAGAGAGAGAGAGAGAGAATCAGCGCTAGATTTTCCTATTTCCGTTAAAGGCACTCATACATACATACATAAATACATACATACATATTTTACACACGCGCGCACACAAACTTGAACATCAGACAAGTGTCGCATATTCAGTATTCACATGCTATATTCGCTCACACACACACACACACACACACACACACAGCCACTCGTGTACATTTCCACATCAAACGCACATGCACGCAGTCCATATTCACCCAGTTCACGCGTGCACGCAGACACGCACGCACACACACGCAAACACGCTATCCATTACACAGGCCAGCTGTCACAACACTTGGTCATACAGCACAGGAGAGAGAGAGAGAGAGAGAGAGAGAGAGCAAAAACAAAAGAACACACACACACACACACACACACACACACACACACACACACTCTCTCTCTCTCTCTCTCTCTCTCTCTCTCTGTCTCTCTCTCTCTGTCTCTGTCTGTCTGTCTGTCTGTCTCTCTCTCTCTCTCTCTCTCTCTCTCTCTCTCTCTCTCTCTCTCTCACTATCAGGGTCATCAGCATACATCATGGCAGGAGCTACAGTGGTCAGTGAATGTTTGCTGTGGGCTGGGGTCAGGGGTCAGCGAGAGAGAGGGAGAGAGAGAGAGAGAGAGCTATGTCACAAAGATCACACAAAATGTACTGTTGGTAAGAGGTAATCCCTCCATCTACCCTGAAATTTTCTACCTTCTCTCCCACATCTCTCCTCCCCACCACAAGCATCTTTCCTCTCTCTCCCCCTACCACATCACTCCTCCCCACCACAAGCATCTTTCCTCTTTCCCTCCCCTACCACATCTCTTCTCCCCACCACAAGCATCTTTCCTCTTTCCCTCCCCCTACCCAAACACCTTTTCCTTCTCCCTCCCTTCCTCCCTCCACTCCCTTTTTCCTGATCTTTTCCTCTTTATCCATCCATCCATCATGATTTTTCCTCCTTCCATCCTTACATCTATCCTCAAAATTTCCTTACCCTCCCCAGCGCTTTTCCTCCCTCTTTCCCTCCAGCATCTTTCCTCCCTCTCTCCCTCCATCATCTTTCCTCCTTCTCTCCCTCCATCATCTTTCCTCCTTCTCTCCCTCCATCATCTTTCCTCCTTCTCTCCCTCCATCATCTTTCCTCCTTCTCTCCCTCCATCATCTTTCCTCCTTCTCTCCCTCCAGCATCTTTCCTCCTTCTCTCCCATCATCTTTCCTTCTCTCCCTCCATCATCTTTCCTTCTTCTCTCCCTCTATCATCTTTCCTCCTCCTCTCCCTCCATCATCTTTCCTCCTTCTCTCCCTCCAGCATCTTTCCTCCTTCTCTCCCTCCAGCATCTTTCCTCCTTCTTTCCCTCCAGCATCTTTCCTCCTTCTTTCCCTCCAGCATCTTTCCTCCTTCTCTCCCTCCAGCATCTTTCCTTCTTCTCTCCCTCCAGCATCTTTCCTCCTCTCCCTCCAGCATCTTTCCTCCTTCTTTCCCTCCAGCATCTTTCCTCCTTTCCTGCTCCAGCATCTTTCCTCCTCTCCTTCCTCACCATCATTATTCATTCTCTCTCCCTCCACAATCTTTCCTTCTCCAGCATCTTTCCTCCTCTCCCTCCTCAGCATCATTCTTCTTTCTCCCTCTACCATCTTTCCTCCTCTCCCTCCACAATTTTCCTTCTTTCCTTCTCCACCATCTTTCCTCCATCTCTTCCTAGCTCTAGCACACCATTTTGTTCCTAATTCCTTTCGTCTCTCTCCTTCCTTCCTTCCTTCCTCCTTTCCTTCCTTCCTTCCTTCCATTCTTCTGATATTTCTTTCCTTCCCCTCTCCCTCTATTCAGCATCTTTACTTCGTCTCTCCCTCACCCACACATTCTCTCCCTTCCTTTTTACCTCACACATCATATTAGGCTTTACGTAATCTTCTATTGCAGCTCACCTTTCTGTCCCCCACTTCCCATCCCACGTTCCCACTCCCCATCCCACTCCCACTCCCCAATCCACCCTCCTACTCCCCATCCCACCCTCTCCCACTCCCCATCCCACTGTCCCATTTCCCATCCCATCCTCCCACTCCCCATCCCACCCTCCCACTCCCCATCCCACTCTCCCACCCCCATCCCACTCTCCCACTCCCCGTCCCACTCTCCCACTCTCCATCCCACTCCCTCATGTCCTGCTCGCCATGCCACTCACTGCCACTTCCATTGAGTATTGTCCTCGCCTCTCCACTCGTTAACCGTCCCACTCGCCATCCCACTCGTTAACCGTCCCACTCGCCATCCCACTCAGTATTGTCCTCACCTCTCCACTTCTTAACCATCCCACTCGCCATGCCACTCACTGCCACAGCCACTCAGTATTGTCCTCGCCTCTCCACTTCTTAACCGTCCCACTCGCCATGCCACTCACTGCCACAGCCACTCAGTATTGTCCTAGCCTCTCCACTCCTTAACCGTGCCACTCGCCATGCCACTCACTGCCATTCCCACTCAGTATTGTCCTCGCCTCTCCACTCCTTAACCGTCCCACTCGTCATGCCACTCACTGCCAATCCCACTCAGTATTGTCCTCGCCTCTCCACTTCTTAAGGCCTTCTCGCCACAACTTCACCACCATCCTGCCTCGTCCAGCCTGTGTCTCTTGTCTCACACCCGCCTTCCCCTCCGTTAAGGAAGCTCCCTAACGCCTCTTCCTTATCGATTTATTTTGCTTAATACACCTTACCGTCCTCATCTGTGGTACTTAAATCATTCTAATGTCATCATACTCTGCATAAATACTGTACAAAACGGTATTAGCCAGTTGTATCCAAAAATAAATCGGTTAGGAAGAGGTGTTAGGGAGCTTCCTTAACGGCCAGTGTTGGGTGGCAGAGGCAGTGACAGGCAAGGTATTAAGGTGGCAGAGGCAGTGACAGGCAAGGTATTAAGGTGGCAGAGGCAGTGACAGGCAAGGTATTAAGGTGGCAGAGGCAGTGACAGGCAAGGTGTTAAGGTGGCAGAGGCAGTGACAGGCAAGGTATTAAGGTGGCAGAGACAGTGACAGGCAAGGTAGTAACAGCGTCACTGCCAACACATCCTTTTGTCTCGTTCCTACCAACACCATCGCCTTTGTTCAGCTTAACACACTCCTCACTGGGGTGGGGTTGTAAACACTCCCCATCAGCCTCCTTTGCATGATGAACTACTTTGTTGGGCGGAAGGCGGCAGCTACTACAGGCAGGCTGGATTTACCCTTCTCGTAGTGAAGGGGTTAAGGCACAGGGAAAGGTGGGCATCAGGAAGGGGAAAACACAAGAGGAAAAATACGGAGTGGGGACTTAAGAGGGTGGCAAAAAATGCAAGTTGGAAAGAAGGGAGTTTTTTGTGACAGTGTAGAGGCCGGCGGAGAAAAGGACACAGGGAGAGACAAAGGGAGGAGGATGAGAAAGGAAAAAAGGGTGGAAAAAGCGATTAGAAAAATACCACATTGATGGTATGGGAGAAATGGATGACGAGGATTTAAAAACAACATACTCACAGGGAAAGTAAAAATTCTATGGAGAAAAGAAAATTAAGAGGGAAAGAAGAGGAGGAAAGACAAGAGAAGGGAAAATGATAAGAAATGAAAGAAAATGCAAGAGAAGAGAAAAGGAGGGGAAAGAAGAGGAGAGGAAAGGCAAGGAGGGAAAGTAGGGAAAATAAAGAGGAAACGAATGGAAACATAACGTTGAGTCGAATGCAACTTCTGCCGTAGCCTGTATAATATTTACGGACAAACGCACGTATTATTTGTAGCTGCAAATTATAGCTGTTACATCCTCCTCCCATCTAACCTCCCCCCCCACACACACACACACGTTAAACCCCTTGAACCCGATGATATTATATTGAATTTATTTCAGCAGGTTATAGACGATTTTATTCAGCTTGAGAAAACCCACTCATAATGAAGAGGCAAATGAAAGCTGAATGTAAACCCTTTTATATTCTTGGTAGGAGAGACTGTGCCAGCTGGACATGTTAGATATATAGAGCCTTTACTAACTCTTTCAGTAATAAAAGTCAGAAAATAAGTTGAATTAAAATCGTGTTAAAGAACGTTAGCAAGACTAAAACAAGACGTCAGGGTAGCGAAGGTGTTAAAAGTGTCACCATAAAGGCACTTCATAACTCTTGTATTGGTTTCCTTATTTTGACTCACCTGCAAGATATACAGAACTAATGAGAGCTGTAACGTGATATATATTAACACTCCCAGGCTGCCTGAGTAAAACTGTGTGGCTTTAGTGGAAACAGAAGACTGGAGTGGGAGTGGATGGATGGATGGAGAGGAATGCGGGAGAGTGAGGGTGTGGAGGGTGAGGAAGTAAAGGGGAGGGAGGAAGGGAAAAGATTGTGAGATGAGTGAGGGGGAGGATACGGGAAGAAGAATGTGAGGAGGGAGGGAGGGGAGACGGGAAGGAGAATGTGAGGAGGGAGCGAGGGAGGGGAGACGGGAGGAAGAGTGTGAGGAGGTAGGGAGAGAGGGAGGCGAGATATAAGGTGACAGGGAGGAATTTCAGGTAAGACGGAAGAAGGTTGGAGTAGGTTCATCTTACATGTTATTGTGAGGCGAGGCAGGGCAGGATAGAACAAGGTAAGTTAGAAAAGGTGAAAGCAAGGCAGGGTAGGATAGGTTCGGGAAGGGCAGGGCAGGGCAAGGCGAGGCAGGTCAGGCAGGGTAGGATAGGGCAGGTTCGGGAAGGGCAGGGCAGGTCAGAGCACAAAAACAAAATCCTGTTTATAAATATCAAGATGTAAACAGGAATTTATTTGGCTCAGTGAGAAAATATAGTGAAGAAAATTGACCCCCCACCCCGTCCCCGTCCCGCGTCCCCGCCTACTACACCCCCCACATAAAACCAATAGGAGCAGCAGCAGAGAGAGAGAGAGAGAGAAATTCGTGGAATGTATTTTCAGTCTGTGCTTATTTATTCATTGGTTTTTCCTCCTCCTCCTCCTCCTCCTCCTCCTCCTCCTCCCCCCTTCCTCCCTCTCTCTCTCTCTCTCTCTCTCTCTCAGTTTATCTATATCTGTCTGTCTGACCCCTCTGATTACAGACCAATAGCTGTCACATCTTCTCTTGGTAAGATATTTGAAACTTTAATTAATAACCACATTGTTAAACATCTTGAATCCAACAACTTAATTAGTGATAGACAATATGGTTTTCGCCAAGAAAGATCCACCATCGACATAATCAATCTCCTAACTCATACCATCCATCAATCAATTGATCTACATGGAGAAACTCATGCAGTAGCTCTTGATATTTCTAAAGCTTTCAACAGGGTATGGCACCGTTCCCTGCTGTCCAAACTCCCTTGCTATGGACGAATGTCTTTTGTTCCTTTGATTTCTTCATATCTTAGTGACAGGAAAATGAGAGTAAAAGTAGATGATGTATATTCCAATTTCCACTCAATTAACGCCGGCGTTCTGCAGGGATCAGTTCTGGCGCCAGCCCTGTTCCTGGTTCATATTAATGATCTCTTATCTGTCACCCACAATCCCATCCACTCATACGCAGATGACTCAACACTACATAGTTCATTCACACTCAGACACGCATTTACAAAGTCAAATATCTCTACCTCTCAACTCAGTGCAGCCACCTCCATAAATCAAGACCTATCAACGATCAGTGAATAGAGACAAAACAACCTTGTCTCACTTAATGTTAGTAAACTAAATTTATACAATTTAGATGGGAATGGCTGAGATAGATGAGAATGGGAGTGCGTTAGTGGACATTTGTGCTGGGAGGGGGTTGGTGATAGCCAATACCCTCTTCAGGCATAAAATGATCCACAGGTATACATGGCGAGTGATGAGAAGGGTGGGTGGTGAATTGAATGAAAGGAAGGCAATGATTGATTATGTGTGTGTGGATGAAAGGATGCGAAGATGTGTAATGGATGCAAGAGCTTATAGAGGTTGGGGGAGTGGACTTTCTGACCACTACTTGGTGGTGGCCAGAATTAGGATTCAAGTAAGATGGAGGAATAGAAGAAGGGAAAGACGAGAGGAAGGAGTAGTTGCAAGGAGAGTGGAAAGGTTGCAGGAGGATGAGAAAAAGGCAGAGTATAAGAGAGAAGTGGAGGAACGATTGGGCAAATATAAATTGGAGCAGATGGGAGACGTGGAAGGTGTGTGTAGGATATTTACAGAAAAAATATGTGCAGCATGTGATGTGGTGTGTGGAAGGAAGAGAAGACAGAGGGGTGTGCAAGGAACAGCGTGGTGGACTGAAGAGGTGAGACAGGCTGTGGCACAAAAGAAGAAAGCATACAATGAATGGATGAGAAATAAGGGCGTGGAAGAAGTTGAGAGGCGGAAGAGAGAGTTACATGTAGAAAGAAAGAGAGAAGTGAATAGATTAGTAAGAGAGAGTAAGAAGAGAGTGGATGAGGAATTTGGAAGGAATTTGAGTGTAAAGTGGAGGGACTGTAAGAAAATGTTCTGGAAAGAGGTGAAAAAAGTAAGACAGGGTGGAAGTGAAGTTAGCAGGGGAGTGAAAGATAAAAATGGTAGATTACTAGTGGAGAAGGGAGAAAAAGTGAGCAGATGGAGAGAACACTTTAAGCAATTGTTGAACATACAGGATGGAAGTAATGCGAGTATAAGTGGCTGGGGAATGGCTGGGAAAAGGAGGGAGGTGAGAAGACAGGAAGAAATCAGTAGGATGGAAGCAATGAAGAAAGTTAAATCGGGGAAAGCCCCAGGAATTGATGGAGTGTGTGGTGAAATGCTGAAGCATGGGGGAGAGATAGTAGTAGAATGAATGTGGAAGATGTGCAGATTGGACTGGGAGGAAGGTAGAGTCCCGGAGGATTGGAAGTCAGGTATAATTATTCCCTTGTACAAAGGAAAAGGGGAAAAAGAAGTGTGTGGTAATCATAGGGGCATTTGTCTTCTTAGTATAATAGGACAAGTGTATGGTAGGATACTTATTGACAGAGTTAGAGAAAGAACAGAGAAATTAGTTGGAGAAGAACAGGGAGGCTTTAGGAAGGGAAGAGGTTGTGTAGATCAGATATTCATTCTTAGATCTTTAGTGGAAAAGTTTCTAGAGAAGGGAAAGAAGTTGTATGTGGCTTTCATGGATTTGGAGAAAGCATATGACAGGGTGGATAGACAAGGATTGTGGAAAGTGTTAAGAAGATATGGAGTAGATGGGAAGTTGTTGAATGCTGCGAAGAGTATGTACGATGGTGCGAAGGCTGCAGTGCATGTGGATAGTGAACTAAGTGAATTTTTCACTTTGAAAGTGGGGTTGAAACTGGGATGTGTCATGTCTCCATGGTTGTTCAATCTGTACATGGATAGGGTAATAAAAGAGGTACAAGGTAGGGTAGTGGATGTTGGAGTGGCCCTGGTGAGAGAGGATAGTGTTTGGAAACTCCCTGTACTGTTGTTTGCAGATGATACTGTGTTGTTGAGTGAAGACGAAGGGGAGCTGCAAGGCTTTGTGGATGAGTTTGGGAGAGTGTGTAAGAAACGGAATCCAAAGGTGAATGTAGGGAAGAATAAAGTGATGGTCTTTGAGAGAGGTGAAGTCAGTGAATGTACAACGAGGTTGGATGGTGAGGAACTGGAAAATGTGAGTACTTTTAAGTACTTGGGTAGTGTGATGAGTAAGGATGGAGGTTTGGAGGGTGAAGTGCTTGAAAGGGTACAGCAGGGAAGAAAGGTTGCTGGTTCTTTGAAAGCAGTGATAAGAAACAGGGAAGTGAGCATGGAAGTGAAAAAGTTACTACATGACAGTGTTGTGATACCAACTCTAACGTATGGAAGTGACGCTTGGACGTTGTTGGAAGGACACAAGAGTGAGAGCAGTGGAAATGAGTTATTAAGAGGAGCCTGTGGAGTCACGTGGAGAGACAGGCTGACGAATGAGGGTATAAAGGAGCGTTGTGGTATGGATGTGGATGTGATAGGAAGCGTTATGAGGAACACACTGAGGTGGTTTGGCCATGTGGAGAGGATGGAGGGTGAAAGACTGACGAAGAGAGTGTATGTGAGTGAGGTGGAGGGGGGAAGAGGGAGGGGGAGGCCGAGGGTGAGATGGAGGGATGGGGTGGAGAGGTATATGAGAGAGGGGTGTGTGAGTTGGGAGCAGGGGAGTGAAATGGCGGGGGACAGGGCGACTTGGAGGCGATTAGTTTGTGGCCACCCCAAACGGGATTGAGGCGTCTGGCAATAGATAGATAGATAGACTAATAGACAGATATTGCCAGATTCGTATATAACCTTCAGTACTACTAATATTCCCGTCTCCAAAAGTATTGAAATTCTCGGCGTCTCACTTAACAATGCCCTCAGCTGGACCTCTCATGTTAGATCACTTGCTAAAACCGCCCCAAAGAAACTTGGACTAATGTACAGAGTCGGTAACTTCTTCACTAACGAGCAGTTAGCTGTGATTTATCAGTCATGTGCGCTCTCAGCTTGAATATTGCTCACCCTTGTGGAATGGATGTGGAGGGGTTGCATTAAAACAATCAGACAAAATTCAGAACAAGGCTGTTAGAATTATTAACAACCTTGCCATTACAAATAAACTACCACCCCTACAAGTAAGAAGGAATGTTGCCTCCCTTGCATTATTTTACAGATATTTTTATGGCAAATGCTCAGACGAAGTTGCATCCATGGTGCCACCTCTCCTTGCATTCCCTCATGCTACACGGGCATCTGGTAGCGCTCATGACTGGAATGTCACTCAACCATATTGCAGAACGTCTGCCTATCAGAATTCTTTCATTCCCCGAACTGCATCTCTCTGGAACTCGCTTCCCCAGAGTTGTTTCCCTCCAAACTTCAACCCACAACTGTTCAAGTTTAACTGTTACAGATATTTTATGAACAGTGAACACCAGTAATCTGGTGTATGGATTATTATTTTTTTATTCATTTGTTTTTCCTTCCTCTGTTCTGTTATTGAAAAAAAAAAAAAAAAAGTTATATCCATTTATTATCCTTGGATCAGTAACGTAGGAGAATTTTGAACTTGTAAAAAAAAAATGGTGTGGGGGGGGGGAATTTTGGTCATAAATTCCCTACAGCTGGTGCCATATATAGAGGGATGGGGGTGGGAGGGGTGGGGGAGGTGGAGAGGAGAGGGGAGGGGAGGGGGGGAGAGAATAGACGGGAGGGGAGGGGGAGGGGAGAGGGGAGGGGAAGAGAGAGTATGGGAGATTTAGGGGATGGAAGAAGAGTAAAAGATAGGACGGCAGGAGGAGGGAGACAGAAAAGGCGAGGGGAAGGAGGAAGAGGAGAAAGAGAGATATGGAAGGGGGAAAGGATGGGAGGGGAAGGAGGGGAGAAGCGGCGGAGTGGGTGAAGGGGGAGGAGGAAAAAGTGAGAGAGAGAGAGAGAGGCTTCCGTTAAATTTCCTAGTTTTCCCTTTTCCTCTGGTCAGTAAACATGTTATTAATTCTGACTTTCATCCTGTTCAGTAAGCATTCCCCCCCTCTCTCTCTCTCTCTCTCTCTCTCTCTCTCTCTCTCTCTCTCTCTCTCTCTCTCTCTCCATGATGGTTTTGTAATAACCACCAACTCATATTGCAACAATTCACCTCTGCAATACACGCACTGCAGTTTTATTATTAACCTATGACACACACACACACACACACACACACACACACCGCTCGCTGGTGCAGTGGTAACGTTCCCGCTTGCCAACTGGTGGACGGGAGTTCGCGCCTCGCTCAGGTTGCGAAAAGTTTCACTGACGAAGTGGGTGGTTACTGTCCCCCTCGAGCAAGGGGACGGGTGTGTGCGTGTGTGAAGGTCACAACCTTGCCCTTAGATCGGACTATATGAGCTCTCAGCTCCCTTCCAGGAGGGTAAAAGCTGACCATCACGACCATCGAGTGATCCTGACCGACCCGGTGAATTACACACACACACACACACACACAGTATGTCTGTGGTGAAATATACAACACACACACACACACACACACACACACACACAGTATGTCTGTGGTGAAATATACAACACACACACACACACACACACACACACACACACACACACACACACACAGTATGTCTGTGGTGAAATATACAACACACACACACACACACACACACACACACACACACAGTATGTCTGTGGTGAAATATACAACACACACACACACACACACACACACACACACACACACACACAGTATGTCTGTGGGTGAAATATACAAATAAACCTGTTGGCCGCAAAATGTTAACTGAATACCAGAGATACAACTGAGGAAGGAGGGAGGGAGGGAGTTGGTGGGTGTGAAGGGATGTGGAGGATTGGAAGGATTGAGGGAGGGAGGATAGGAGGGGGAGTTAAAGAGGAACAGGGGAAAGGAAGGAGGAAGATTGGAAAAGTACAGGTAGGGAGGGGGAACAGGGAAGACAGGACTGAGAGGACGAAGGAGGGAAGAGGAAAGGGAGAAGGAAGACAGGAAAAAGCAGGGTGGGAAGATGGGAGGGAGGTAGAAAGGGGAGGGGATGGTAGAGAAGGAGGGAGGAATGAAAGAGAGAGGGAGAGGGAAGGAAGCAGGAAGGATAGGGATGGGGCGAGGGAGATAGGAAGGAAAAGGAGGGAAAGGAATGAGATGGGAAGGAATGGTGGAGGGGGAAATACAGAAAGGACAGGGAGTAAATGAAGATGGTGCAACAAAGAAGGGAGAAATATGTATAAATTATTAAACCGTAAATAGTTCAAAGAAGATATAATTAGGCACAATAATTCAAAATACAATAATGAACTACTGGTCTCTCTTACTCCAAACTTCTCGTTGGATTTCCATGTCTTCTTCCTTATTTCCTTCTTCCTCATTTTTTCCCTTCCCTGCTTTCCTTCATTCTTGATGCCATACTAGTGACGTTCCCTCCACGTCTCTCTTCCTTCACTCTTTGGTTCTTTACTAATCTCTCTCTCTCTCTCTCTCTCTCTCTCTCTCTCTCTCTCTCTCTCTCTCTCTCTCTCTCTCTCTCAGGTATGGCCAGAATAAGGCAGTTGGAATGGGACTGGGAGGGTAATGGCCAGATATTAAAGGATATTTATGGCCAACTCGGGAGGCCTTCTTTTTTACCAGTTAGGGAGAGAGAGAGAGAGAGAGAGAGAGAGAATACTTCCGGTAGGGAATGTGGATGAGAAGCAAAAGGGAAGAGAGGGAAAGGGAGTGGGAAAGAGGAGGAGGGAGCGGATGAAAGAGAAGGGGAGGAAGAGGAAGAGGGGGAGGGGAAAGAGCAGGGGTTAGGGAAGGTAGAGTAGGATGATGATGATGATGATGGTAATTAGTATTCACCTGTCTGGCCACACCTTCCCATCCCTCAATCACTAACTCATTTTTAGACTTGACACTTTTTAATATGAACGATATTTTTTCGCCTAATCCCAGGCCTTGGGTATATTTTGTTGGTGCTGTTGTTAATAAAATAGTGTGTTGGTAGTAAGGACAAATAGAGGTAAATTAGCTACGTCTTTGGGTGGAAGGGGTTAGACAAAGGACAGGCGCCAGCTTTACTGACATAGCCACCTGGTGTGTGTGTGTGTGTGTGTGTGTGTGTGTGTGTGTGTGTGTGTGTGTGTGTGTTCAAGGGCCGATGTAATCTATGAATTATTTGTCCGAAAGAATTTATTGAAGGGTCGTGATCTTGCACTTTTGAGAGAGAGAGAGAGAGAGAGTGTGTGTGTGTGTGTGTTGAACACAAATACACCTCTCCCTGCCTTCTATCCTTCCTTTTCCACCCCTGTCTTACTCTTGATATCCCCTGCCTCACCCTTCCACCCACTCTCCCACGATGCACACTTGTCTCACCCTGCCCAGCCTTACACTTCCCAGCCTCATTCTACTGTACACTCCTGTCTCACCCTACCATTCCTTGTCTCAGCCTATAACCTGTCTCACCATACCCTCTCTGGCTCACCTTACCACCCCTGTTTCACCCTGCCTCACCCTACCACCCATGCCTCACTCTGCCACCCACTGCCTCACCCCACCACCTCTCCCTCATGTTACCAACCTTGCCCCACCCAACCACCCTTGCCACACCCTGCTTCATCCTGCATCACGCTTATGCCTCCGCCTCACACTACCACCTCTGCCTCATCCTACACCCCCTCTCATCTTGCCTTGCCTCGCCTCCCCCTTTCACCCCAGCCCCACCCTACTGCATCTATCACTCCTGCCTCACCTGTCACCCCTGCTCCAACCTGCCATCCCTGCAACACCCTACTACATCCTCTCACCCTACCTGCCTGGCCTCACCCTAGCACCCATGCTTTACTCTGTCTTACACTACCATTGTTGCTTCACTCTGCGTCACCCTATCACTTCTGCTTCACCCTACCTCACCCTACCACCCGTCTTGCCTTGTTACCCAGCATCGCCCGACCATATGTGTTGTATATGTGGTGGCAGCTGCATCCATGTTATTAATTACACACACACACACACACACACACACACACACACACACACACACACACACACACACACACACACACACACACACACACACACACACACACACAGTAAATATCCCAGCCATTCACCTCCCACTGTCATCTCATTAACAGTCCAACCCAAATTATTTTACCTCATTAACCTCGCCTGTAAAACTATATATAATTAAGCCAACAGGGTGGCTGAAGTGGAAAGCGTTTGTATTCATTAATATTATGTTGTATTTCTCTGTATTACATTGAATTCCTTTGTGTCTTTATTTAATGTTTTGTATGTCTGTGTAATCCAGGAAAACACAGGTGTTCTTTTTACGTCAGGGTGTCGTCTTATTAGCATTGCACTTTATTCGTCTTTATTGTGTGTCATTCCTTTGCTACGGTGGATATAAATATTGCTTTCATCTGTGTTCCATTGTACCCACATTGCTATCTACTGTTAGTGATGTATTTTGTCTTGTTCCATATTCTGCTGTAATCCATCGTACTCACACTAACACCTAGATGGTCAGAGGATTAGGGAAATGGTGTACTGTTTGAAAGGACGCAGGTTCGATCCCAGGCTGGGTCAGAGAACAGTATGATGATGTGAGTGTTGTTTAAAATGTACTAATATTGCACACGACCCACAGACATGTCATAAAAACTCCCATGCTAATAAAATCACACCATAACGATTTTACTCTAGCTTGGCCTTAACATTCGTCCATTTGCAACTTATTTCACGTAGCTCAGTGGCAGAAAAATGCAGTACCACAACACAGCATCATTTTTCATTACACTTCTTCGTGACTAGCACCATATTGTGTTGTTAATCTCTTTTTATAACTCGGCATTCAAGATGGAGAGATGGAAAGTTTAGGTCAGGTTAGATCAAAATGGGTATAGTGTTGAGTGACACAGTGCATACCTGTGTTTAATATGGAGGGTAGTTATGATGGCTGGAGTGGCCATTTGTGAAGGGGTTTGGCACGTAGGAATGACACAGTGCATACCTGTGTTTAGTATGGAGGGTAGTTATGATGGCTGGAGTGGCCATTTGTGAAGGGGTTTGGCACGTAGGAATGACACAGTGCATACCTGTGTTTAATATGGAGGGTAGTTATGATGGCTGGAGTGGCCATTTGTGAAGGGGTTTGGCACGTAGGAATGACACAGTGCATACCTGTGTTTAGTATGGAGGGTAGTTATGATGGCTGGAGTGGCCATTTGTGAAGGGGTTTGGCACGTAGGAATGACACAGTGCATACCTGTGTTTAATATGGAGGGTAGTTATGATGGCTGGAGTGGCCATTTGTGAAGGGGTTTGGCACGTAGGAATGACACAGTGCATACCTGTGTTTAATATGGAGGGTAGTTATGATGGCTGGAGTGGCCATTTGTGAAGGGGTTTGGCACGTAGGAATGACACAGTGCATACCTGTGTTTAATATGGAGGGTAGTTATGATGGCTGGAGTGGCCATTTGTGAAGGGGTTTGGCACGTAGGAATGACACAGTGCATACCTGTGTTTAATATGGAGGGTAGTTATGATGGCTGGAGTGGCCATTTGTGAAGGGGTTTGGCACGTAGGAATGACAGTGCATACCTGTGTATAATATGGAGGGTAGTTATGATGGCTGGAGTGGCCATTTGTGAAGGGGTTTGGCACGTAGGAATGACACAGTGCATACCTGTGTTTAATATGGAGGGTAGTTATGATGGCTGGAGTGGCCATTTGTGAAGGGGTTTGGCACGTAGCAACACTGCTGGGCCTGGAGAATGCACTGTGAAGTTTGTGCACAGAGGTGAAAACATGAACTAATTTGAAATAATTCTATATAATGTGTTCTTACTTCAGGTGTATTTACATGAAACTGTATAACTGTTGCTGTTGTACTGAGTTGTATTGTGTTTGTATGTTTTGTATTGTAGTGTGTTGTTTTCTTCCAACTTAATTCTATCTCAATCTACCACTGAATAACCCTTTTGCCTTTAAAATAATCGACACTCAGTACCTACATAGCCTGTTGCCTTATCAGCATCAACATATCAGCGTAACCCAGCCTGGGTCATATATCACAGCCTTCATTATCATAGCAACTTATCATTTAACCTCTTCACTCTCATGATACACTTTATATTTTATTTAAGCAATTTCCAAGACGCTTTCATTTACCTTGGGCCACACCTTTGGTAATGGCGGCGCTATATAAAGCCTTCATTAACCTCTTCTCTCCTGGGATGTTCTTGATGGCGGAATAAAATTGTCTGGAGACACAACAAGTATAATATTTAAAGACATCCACTGAGTGAAGGATTTTATTATACATTACTTAACCTTCATTCATTAGGTAACCTCCAGTATGTATATTACTAACTGATATAATACTCTTACCTGTTTTATTCCCTTCACTACCATGGCTAATTCGACTTAATACTTTACTTTCATTATACATTCTCTCTCTCTCTCTCTCTCTCTCTCTCTCTCTCTCTCTCTCTCTCTCTCTCTCTCTCTCTCTCTCTCTCTCTCTCTCTCTCTCTCTCTCTTCGATGACGCACGAGTATTATCTATTTTATTTTTGTTATCTGCCAACGCTATTATTTACAGCTATTTAACGTTAAGGGTAACACCTAACATTGACACAGTGGTTTACTACTGGTTTGTGCTACACAGATGGCTATAATAGTCTATGGCGGCAGGAATATTGCCTAAGCTATGTCCATTGAGCTCTATAATGTGGAGAGGCTGTCTCCGTAGCGAGCTTGTAGCTTTGGCCGCCACATTGAAACACCACCACTCGTCGCCTCCACAATGGTAATGCAGTTGGATCACTGTTATTAGCTTGCTGTTTCTGTTTCGCTGTTGCTTACATAGGCTAAGCAGTGGGCCATGGCACTATATTTTCCAAGTTCATCGGCTGATTTCAAAAGACGTGGACGTCGGTTGTGTAGACAAACAACATCAGCGCCGCCTTGGGCCCCTGGCGGCTGTTACACAAATTGCACTTTTTTTTTTTTTTTTTAATCGAGGAAGAAGGAACCAAAGGCCATGAGCTACCCATGAGAAAGCCTCTCCATACTATAGAGCTCAGTGGGTATGTCCTGTGGCTGAACGTGTTAATCATATATCATAGACCTCATTATCATATACCTCATCATACACCTCATTATCATATCACTTCATCATTTAATTAATCAGGTGTGCAGGTAACAGGTCATTTATCTCTTGGCACTGTTTTCATGTATTTATTTATATCTGTCTGACCGTCTCATGACTGGAACAACTCCTGCTTCACTCCAGGTAACACCACAGGTACAGTTTTAGTGAACTGCCAGGGAGTATGACTTTAAACACACACCATTATCACCAGTAACTCTTTCATGATGAGGTCAGCTCTAGTAGCTACACCAGGTGACGCCACACAGTTTTATTCACCTGTGCATGGGTGCTCCACAAAGACATACTGTTGTGATACATAACCCTTTCATGATGGGGTCAGCTCTAGTATGTACTCCAGATGACGCCAAAGAGTTGTATTTGCAGGTGCTCCCCAAACACTTACTATTGTGATAAATAACCCTTTCATGCTGGGGCCAGCTCTAGTATGTACTCCAGGTGACACTCCCCGTACTGTTATATTACCCCACCCATTTTAATCCCTTCATCCCGAACAACTTTATCCTGCTCTTCTAACTAACGTCTGACATACTCTTTGTACTTTATGAACAACTTTATCCTGCTCTTCTAACTAACGTCTGACATACTCTTTGTACACTAACTTGACCCAGATTATCGTCCTATTGCAGCTTATTCCACGTAGCTCAGTGACAGAAAAACACAGTGCTACGGCTCTACATCCTATTCATAGCACTTCTTCGTGATCAGCATCGCGTGACAGTGCTAATCTGTTATTACAACTGAGCATTCAAGATGGAGAATGAGATGACAGTTGTAGGCGAAGTTGTAGTAAAAAGTACATAGTTTATTCAGCGTAGGAAACCCCTCGTTGTGAAGGGGTTAAAAAGGTTGTATGTACACCGTCCAGTCCCCAAAGCCTGTCCAGTCCTTAATAAAATCCTGTGGAGATAACAGGAATAGAATGTAAAAGGGGGTTATCAATCTGAAGGTGTTAATCCATCAGTGTCAAGACGTGTTATTAATATTTGTTACCTCCATACCAAAATATTTAGGTGTCAAGACGTGTTATTAATATTTGTTATTATTATTTTACCTCCATACCAAAATATTTAGGTGTCAAGACGTGTTATTAATATTTATTATTAATATTTTGTTACCTCCATACCAAAATATTTAGGTGTCAAGACGTGTTATTAATATTTGTTATTATTATTTTACCTCCATACCAAAATATTTAGGTTAGGTGTCAAGACGTGTTATTAATATTTGTTATTAATATTTTGTTACCTCCATACCAAAATATTCAGGTTAGGAGAGACTTATGCAGCAAAAGGGTCAGATAAAGCCTTTATTAGCCCCCTGACTGCTATACTTGTTTTCTTCTAACTTGGCCTAAAATTTCCATCTCTCCACTCAATGTTGAGTTTTAGCAGTTGATGAACACTAGAATATGATGTTAGTCACGAAGAAGTGCTGTGGAAAAGATGTGGAGCCATAGCATTGTCTTTTATCTGCCACTGAGCTACATGAAATAAGCAGCAAAAACCTTAGCCAAGTCAAAGTAAAAAGAGTATATTCATCATTCCGGAAGCTGAGAAAAATCGTCTGAAGATAAATAATTAAGAAGCGTCCTGGTAATGAAGGGGTTGATCTGTGCCTCATTCGCCCCGCCCCAATTTCCCACCCAACTCCACCCCACCCCACCCCCACCCCACCTCTAGACAACAGGTGGTGAGGAACGCTTTCTACCTGGGTGACTCTCTCTCTCTCTCTCTCTCTCTCTCTCTCATTTTCTTTAACCCATTTCTCACCATCACATTTTGTGGTTTTCTAACCATACAACCCTCGTTTCCTCCGTCATATCTTCCCATTTTTTTCCTCTCACTCCGTGCTGTTCTCATTTCCCCATACCTTCATCCTTCCTTCCCTTCCCCTCTCTGCCCCTGCTTTCCCTTCATTCTTTTCGGCCACCTTCCTTATCCTGTTCCCTCTCTGCCTGTCTACCAAAATTCCGCCATCTTGTTTCTTTTTCTCTCCTTCGCAGCGTTTTATCCGGACAGCAACAAATGTAATGCACAGGAAGTTCAGTATTACTAAGGATATAACCGGGAAGTAGAGCCGCCCAGCTATATCAGTGCCACCACGTGAAGGCGTCCCTCTCTAGCATATTATCTGTATTTCTCTCTAGTGCCATACGAGTTCTTTCAACCAGCGAGAGACATTTCATTGCAGAGGGGGGAGGGGGGTCTGAGAAGCCTAAATTTGACCACACCAATTCAACAAGTTTCCCGTCAGTTAAGCAAAAATGTCCAATGGTAATAAAGAGAGAGAGAGAGAAAAAAAAAGAATGCGTCGTCACTGGCCACCCTGATATAGTCCCCCAGAGCCAAACAGAAAACTCGTCAGTGCGGGAGTGGCCGCGGTAAGGCGAGAGGTGGGTATGTAGCGCTCCTCACCACATCACTCCAGTTTCGCCTCTTCTAATTCTCATTTTGGAGGACTTTTGCCTTCCCAGTTTATTTTTCCATGTGTTAAACCCATCAATCCAGTGGCATGTTATTTTGTCTGTTCGTGCTGCTTCCAGGCGGTTTTATTTAACTTGGGAAGGAGGGTTAGTGGCTAAGCAGTTACTGTAGACTGTTATCAGACTTCTGCAATTGTCTCCCCAACTGAATAAAACCGTTAGGAGATTACAAAAATACGCCAAGAACTCCGTCACTTTATTCTAAGGGTTAATATTGACCTGGAAGTTATTATTACTTAATTTGATGCTAATGTGATCTAAATACAGTAACTCCCAAGAGATTAGATACCCCTTCAGTCCGATGATCTAGTTGTTTTGTACTTAATACTTCCTATTCCCAGACGGTTTTCGTAATCTTAGGAGGAATTTCTGGTGATGGAGGGGTTAAATAAGGCTTTCTCTAATCCCTCCAACTTTAAAAAACCCTCCCAAGCTTAATAAAATCGTCTTGAAGGAAATAAGTCACCAGCATGAAGGGGTTGAGATACAAGACGTAAGATACATCAGTATGGAAGAGGTGTTGAAGGGGTTCCTAACACACACACACACACACATGTAGTCTTTTATTTAGCAAGGACAAGACATCCTAGACTCTTACCACGTTTCTCGTTCTTTCTGACAAGACAGTGTTGAGAGGAAAATTATCTGGACTATTATTATTATTATTATTATTATTATTATTATTATTACTACTACTACTACTACTACCACTGCTACTACTACTACTACCACTGCTACTACTACTACCACCATCACCACCTCCTCCTCCTCCTCCTCCTCCTCCTCCTGCTTTATTATTATTATTATTATTATTATTATTATTATTATTATTCTTTGTGGTAAGGTTTAAGGGCTGGATATTCTCTGATATTCCCTCAGTTTCACCCAAGCACATCTCAAGACATGTTTGTCGTCGTTGTTGTTATTCTTCTTTTCTTCATCTTCTTTTCTTCTTCATCATCTTTTTCTCCTCCTCCTCCTCCTCCTGGTCTGCCTTGGGTGATAAGTCCTACGGCAAGAAAACAGTGGAATGATTCATCTCGTTCCAGTTTGTTATTATTAAGCAGCGTAGCATAATAAACCACATTCTTGGCGGCATAGATACATAGACAGATAGGTAGATAGATAACAGATTGACAGATACATCGATAGACAGATAGATAATTTAGATAATAGATACGTAGATAGACATAGATATACAATAGATAGATAGATAGACATAAAGATAGAAAGAAATAATAGCTATATAGACAGATCGATAGATGTAGATAGATAGATAAAAATAGATATATAGACAGGCAGATAGGTAGATAGATAGGTCGACAGTTGGCCTCAGTATTGTCCAACAGGGTACAAAATTTTAATATATAGAAATAGCGAAAAAAAATCCTAGTCTATGCTAACTAGAAATCTCTCTCTCTCTCTCTCTCTCTCTCTCTCTCTCTCTCTCAAGCGTTGCGAGGGCGATTTGACTCCTTGAAGCACATAACGTAGGTGTGTGTGTGTGTGTGTGTGTGTGTGTGTGTGTGTGTGTGTGTGTGTGTGTGTGTGTGTTGCTCAATATTTTTTGTGTGTTTTTCTTTCCTGTTTCTGGTTCCGACCCAACCCATTTGTTCGTGGGAGATGATAATAATGATGATGATTATGAAGATGAAAATAATGATGGTGATACCGTAATGATGATGACGATGAAAATGGTGATGGTGGTGGTGATGATGATGATGATGATACAGTCTCTACCTCATTACCCTAATCTTGTCTGTAATTTGTATACAGTATATGTTAGGTTTAGTGACCGACAAAATCGAACCTAACAAATTAAACCAAGCCAGTCTGACCTAACTTAACCTGACCTCACCTGACCTAACCTAACCTAATCTAACCTGACCTCACCTCACCTGACCTAACCTGACCTGACCTGACCTAACCTGACATGACCTAACCTAACCTGACCTGACCAGATCTAACCAGACCTGACGACCTAACCTGACCCGATCTAACCTAACCTGACCTGACATACCTAACCTGACAAAACATGACCTAACCTGACCTGACCTGACCTGACCCATTTTCCGATTTCCGGTGTTAGTACTGACGTCCAAAATTCGTAATGACATTTTTGGGGTTATTTTGCCTATTATGCAGGGTGGTCCGTATATACGGTAACGGCACTCTTCCACACTGCCGGCTGATTTCTCGTGTTTTCTGGGGACAGTTATTTCCTACTCCCACAGCCACACCCACGCCCACACCAGCAGACAGTCAGCGTTATCAGTGTCTATCCTACATAATTTTTTCATTTCCTACTCCCACTGCCACGCCCACACCAGCAGACTGAGCCATCCCCCAACATACAGGATACCGCTCTATGCGTTGCTAGTGAAGCGCTATAATGAGACTGCCCTGTACATCCCTGACGCTAGTACTATTACTAAAATTAATATTGATCTCTATATAGTAATTAACCACAGCTAAAATGACGAATGAGGAAATAAAGGAGCGTTGTGGTGTGTGTAAAGATATATAGGCCTACCTTTGAGATCTGGCTATGTTTGGGGATGGAGAGACTGACGAGAAGAGCATTGTGATGATGTGGATATGACTGAAAGTGTTGAGGGAAAAAACTTTGAGATTTGGCTGTGTTTGGGGCTTGAGAGACTGACTAGAAGAGCATTGTGGTGATGATGTGGATGTGATTGAAAGTGTTATGAGAAATGCCTTTGAGATGGTTTGGCTATGTGGAGGGGATGGGGCTTGAGAGACTGACTAGAAGAGTGTCCATGAGTGAGGAGGAAGGGGAGAGGAGGAAGAGGAGACCAAGGATGAGATGGAGAGATGGAGTGGAGATTTACGATGGAGGGGGTGCAAGTTGGAGGTTGGGCAGTCAGATGGCAGAGGACACTGCCACGTGGAGGTGATTTGTCTGTGGCCACTCCTTACGAGGCAGTGGTTAGACAGATAGATAGATACATAGATGGAAAATTACTGCCAGCCACCCTAATCAAGGTGATCCTGTGTGTGTGTGTGTGTGTGTGTGTGTGTGTGTGACAAAGAGAGAGAGAGAGAGAGAGAGAGAGAGAGAGAGAGAGAGAGAGAGAGAGAAATCCCCATCAGTGTTACCTGCATTCTTAAAAATCTTTCACCTGAAGTTTTCTCATTCCTTCACCTCGTCTTCCTCCTGCCCCCCCTCCCCGATCCCTCCCTCTCCTCCCCCCTCTCTACCCCCTCCTATCACTAGCTCTCCCCCTCTGTCTCCCCCCTCCTTCACCAGACTTCCTGCAATCCCATCTCTCTCTCTCTCTCTCTCTCTCTCTCTCTCTCTCTCTCTCTCTCTCTCTCTCTCTCTCTCTCTCTCTCTCTCTCTCTCTCTCCATATTTTTCCTCCCCTTTCCCTCCTTCTCCTTCTTTGCTCTTCTCTCTTCCTCTCTGATCCATTCCTTCTTCCTTCATTTTATCTCTTCCTTGTACCTACGTCCCTACTTCTTCCTTCTTCCTCCCTCCTCCCCAGATCTTCCTCTCTTCCCTCCCTCCCTCCCTCTGTTCCCTCCTTCCTTCCCACTCTCCTTCCCCCCAAGCATCCAATTCCATCCCTTCCTCCTATTCTCTCCTCTTTCAACTTTCCCTCCGACCTTTCTCCCTCTCAGTCCCACTCTCCTCCCTCCCTTCCTCCATCACATTCCCTCCCTCCTCTATCCTTCCTTTTCTCCCTCCCTTTCCTTCTCCCATCATATTCCTCCGTCTCCATCTCCCCTTATCTTCCTCCTTCCCCTTCCTTTCCTCCCCCCTGTCTTCCTCCCTCCTCTCCCTTTCCTTCTCCCCTTATTTTCCTCCCTCCTCACCCCTTCCACCTCCATTTATCTTCCTCCCTCCCCTCCTTCTCCTTCTTCCTTTATCTTCCTCCCTCCCCTCCCATTCCTTCTTCCTTTGTATTCCTTCCTTCTCCCTTTATCTTTCTCCCTCTCCTCCCTTTCCACCTCCTCTTATCTTCCTCCCTCCCCTGCCTTTCCTTCTCCTCTTATCTTCCTCCCTCCCTTCACTTTCCATCTCCCCTTATATTCCTCCCTCTCCTTCTCTCTCTCTCCCCTCTCTTCTTCCTTCTCCTCTTACCTTCCTCTCCTCCCTCTCCATCTCCCCATATCTTCCTCCTTCCCCTACCTTTTCATTTCATCTTTCCTCTTCTCTCCCTTTTCTGTCTTCCTTTCCTTCCCCCCCTCCCTGTTCTCTCTTCCATTCCTTCTCTCCCTCCCTTCCTTCTCTCTACCCTCCCCCCCTTTCTCTCCCCACCAGCGTCTTCCCCTCGTGTCTGGGGCTGACAGCACATAACATTAAGATTGTCAGTGATATTCTTAAGACAATCCCAGAAAGTTATTAAGATTGCCGTAGTGTTTGCTTAAGACAAGAATCTACAAAGTTATTTTTAAGGTTGTCTTAATACCGGTATTTTCTTAAGACAAAAACCCAGAAAGAAAATCATAAGACTGTCATAGTTTTCTCTTAAGACAAACCCAGAAAGTTGTTAAGATTGTCATAGTATTTTCTTAAGGCAAAATCCTACAAAGTTATTATTAAGGTTGCCTTAGTATTTTCTTAAGACACAAAGCCACGGAGATGATGAGTAAATGATGACTGGTGGTGATGATGCAAGGAGAAAAAGAAGAGATAACAGCAAGATGTGAAAATGATCAAGATTGCCTTAGTGTTTTCTTAAGACACAAAGCCACAAAGATGATGAGGAAATGACTGGTGAAGATGATGACAAGGAGATGACGAAGAGATGGAAGGATAAGAGGAAGATGAGAAATGACCAAGATGTAGGGAAGAAGGGAAGAAAAGGAGATGATGAGGAAATGATGACTGGTGAAGATGACGAAGATAAGAGGAAGATGAGAAGATGAAAATAAGCTGCAGGGAGGAAGAGAGCTATGAAGAGAGGAAGGAGAGAAGATGAGGGTAAGAGAGATAGGGAAGACATATAAAGAGAAGAAGGGAAGATGAGGGTGAGAGAGCTAAGATGAGAGGAAGATGTAGAGAGAACAAGATGAGAGTAAGAGAGATAGGGAGAAAGACAGATATATAGAGAAGAAGAAGATGAGGGTGAGAGAGTTAAGATGAGAGGAAGATGGTGAGGGAATCTTCAAGGAGTGGTAAAGATGGTGAGTCACTCCAGCACTGCCTCTTTACTGCCAAGGATGAGATGTCTTATATTTATCTTCCTTCCTCCTTCCCTCTTCTCTCTCCCTCACTCCCTCTCTTCCTCCCTCCTTCCTCTCAAATGGTTTTCTTTTCCTTCCTCTCTCTTCCTTAGAACTTTGCTTCTTCCTCCCCCCCCCTCTCTCTCTCTCTCTCTCTCTCTCTCTCTCTCTCTCTCTCTCAGGCATCGTTTGTATCTATTTGATTATTTGCCCGTTAGTCAGAGAGAGAGAGAGAGATGGAAGTGCTAAGGAGAGGTGGAGAGAGGGAGGTAAATGAAGATCAATGAGGAAGGAGGGGAGGGAGAATTAAGAAGAAGGAATGGAGGAGGAAGGGAGAGTTAAGAGGAAGGAAGGGAGGAAGAAGGATGAGTTAAGAGGAAAGAAGGGAGGAGGGAGGGAGGAGAGATGGGGAAGAGAGAAGAAAGTGATCAGTGGGAGAAGATAAAGAAAAGACGCATGAGAGAGAGAGAGAGAGAGAGAGAGAGAGAGAGAGAGAGAGAATAAAAACAATCAAGCATCGTTAACGGATAGTCGCCCCAGCTCTTGTTTCCTGACCCCCGCTGCTCTCTCTCTCTCTCTCTCTCTCTCTCTCTCTCTCTCTCTCTCTCTCTCTCTCTCTCAATTACAGTTTCTCCCTTCCTCGCCCTTTACATATTTCAGTCTTTTATTCTCCTTTCTGTTTCAATTAATGTCCCTCTCTTCTTCTGTTCTTGTTAATTTCCCTTTCTCTTCTGTCTTCTGTTTGTTGCATCGCCGCGGTGGCCGGGTGGGTAGCGTATACACCCGCTGGCCTGAAAGTGCCAGGGTTCGAATCCTGGTGTGGACAGGTGGCATCACTCGACTCAGGTGTGCATCTACCTATTACCGGTCGGCAGGTAAATTGATCACCTTGAGTAACACCTATGGCAGGTAACTATGGTAACCTGGATGATGCAGTGGCCTTGGATCCCAGGATAGTGGATCAGTAAAGCGCCACGTGCTCAAAGGCCTAAGTCATGGAGATGAGCACTACGGCCAGGCGCCTCATGGTCCCAGCCCCACATTTACCATACCTACATTTACCACTGTCTTATTTACGATGTGCATACAGTATACCTCCCAAACTTCTTTCTTTTTCTTTCTTTCCTTCCTTTTCTTCTCCCTGCTCTTCTTCTTCTTCTACTTCTTCTTCCTCTTCTTCTTCTTCTTTCTTTCTTTCTTTCTTTCTTTCTTTTCCTTTCTTCATCATCATCTTCTTCCTGTAATCCACTGTGCTTTCCTTCCACTGCATGGCCCCACACCACAACACACTGACTCACCCCTAACCCTCCCTCTCTCACCACAAACTACAGCTCAACAATAACCTCTTCCTTAGGTGACCACACTGAGTAACAAGACTAGTGGTTTCCCGTGTCCCAGGAAGCCACTTAAAACGCTGGGTGGTAACCATATAACCAAAGAATGGGGTGATGAGGAGCCCCTGTTAACAGAGTGGAGAGACGCAAAACTAATGCACTTGAGCCTCACACACACAACACACTCTGCCCTCACACTCACACACACAGTTACACCCCTACACACCTCCCCAACTCACACAACACACTCTACCCTCACACTCACACACACACTTACTCCCCTACACACTTCCCCACCTCATACAACACACTCTACCCTCACAGTCACACACACACTTACACCTCCACACACTTCCCCACCTCACACAACATACTCTACCCTCACACTCACACACACACTTACACCTCCACACACTTCTCCACCTCACGCACCACACCTAACACCACACTCTGCCCTTACTATAATATCACTCGCACAATACTTCCTTACCTCATTCTTACAACACTAAAACCTACACAATAATCTCAACATAACTCTGTGCCAGTCCATCTTACTTTTTCATGCCGGATGTAACTGGATGGATAGGTGGGTATGGAGGGAGCCGTCTGCTTTACTCTCCATCCCAGTCTCTCATAAACTAGATATCATAGGCTAATTCGTCCATACCTAACAGCGCTATCTAAATACAGATCTTTATTGCCATATTTGTTTGTTGCTGTTAATGTAATGTTTATGACTCTCTCTCTCTCTCTCTCTCTCTCTCTCTCTCTCTCTCTCTCTCTCTCTCTCTCTCTCTCAGTGTTGCTCTTACAGCCTCTCTCCTCCCTCTTTGGGCGGTAAGATGGAAACAGGAAGACGGAGGGAAGAAAACAAGGAAAGGGGGGGAGAGAAAAACAAAAGAAAGGGAGGAAGGGAGAAAGAGAGAATTAAAGGGAGACACAGGAAGGTAGGAAAATGACAGGCAGAAAGAGGGAGAGAGAGTGAAGAGGAAATAAAAAGGGAGACGGTGGAAAGACGGAACGAAACGCAGCAATTCTCTCTCTCTCACGCACACACACACACACACACACACACACACACACACACACACACACACACACACACACACACACACACACACACACACACACACACAATCACTCTTTCTCCCTTCTTCCTGTTCACTTCCGCCTTCCTTTCTTCTCTTTAAAACCCTTCAAAATCTGTCTGTCTCTCTCTCTCTCTCTCTCTCTCTCTCTCTCTCTCTCTCTCTCTCTCTCTCTCTCTCTCTCTCTCTCTCTCTCTCTCTCTCTCTCAGTATATTAAAGTGATAATCGTCTATTCTCCCTCCACAATATTATAATCCAGAGCGAGCAGCCACAAAGCCGCAGCGAGAGAGAGAGAGAGAGAGTGAGGGTGGGGGAGGAGGGAAGGAGGGACAAAGGGAGGAATGAAAAAAAACAGGAGAGAAGAGGGTGAGAGGAAGGGAGACAGAGGAGGAAAGAGAAAAGAACTTTTTTTTTGTTTTGTCCGACTCTGGGCATAGGCTTCACAGCCTGCTCCCAAGGCCCAGTAGTCCTCCTACATACCATACACCTCTACATGTCACCACTTTGGCATTAACACTCACCGTCCATATTGAATACATGCTAGGGCTGTCTCATACAGGACTGGTGTATTGGTATTAGCGGGGGTATTTCTACATGTCGGCGGGTCTTCTGGTAGATAAGCAAAGTCTGCATTTACGTAATTCAGATCCTTAAACTGTTCCCTGCCCTAGCGGGGATTTGAACCTGGGTCCGGTAGGACTGCAGGCCACCTCTCTACCGACTGAGCTACCGCCTCCCCCAAAGGAGAGGGATGAGAGAGGGAGGGAGGAAAGGAGAGTGGGAAGAAAAGGGATGGAGGGAAGAAGGAAAGGAAGGGAGGGAAACAAAGGGAGAAGTGAGGTGGAGAGATTTTAATACGGTATCTTTATCCGGATATGAATTCTGGTTGCGGAGAGAGAGGGGGGGGGGGGAGGAAGGAGGGACAAAGGGAGGAATGAAGCAAACAGGAGAGAAGAGGGTGAGAGGATGGGAGATAAACGAGGAAAGAGAGAGAAAAGAATTGAAAGGAGAGGAGTGAGAAAGGGAGGGAGGAAAGGAGAGTAGGATGGGAGGGAGGGAAGAAGGAAAGGAGGGTGGAAAGGAAAGGGAGGGAGGGAGGGAGGGAAACAAAGTGAGAAGTGAGGTGGAGAGATTTTAATACGGTGTCCGGATATGAACCCGGGTTGTGGAGAGAGAGAGAGAGAGAGAGAGAGAGAGAGATGGTTTATATAACTCTGCAGACTAAGCTACATTCTAGGTTTGATGGAGGGAGGGAGGGGGGGGTATGGTGAAGGGAGGGAGGGGAAACGAGGGGAGGGGAACGGTTGGTTTCTCTCTCTCTCTCTCTCTCTCTCTCTCTCTCTCTCTCTCTCTCTCTCTCAACTTCTTTTCTTCCTCCAGGCCTGGCTGTATCCTTCATCTCATCTTCCTACGTTCCTCTTCTTGCTCTTTTCACCTCCTCACCCTCTCTTTCCTTCTCCTTCCTCATTCTTTCCTCCATCTTCCCCAATCTTTCTCTCCTCTCCTTCCACTCCCTCCAGTTTTCTCATTTTCCTCCCTCTCTCCCTCCTCTCCACCCTTCCTCCTCTCTCCTCCCTTTCCTCTCCCTTCCTCCATCTCCATCTCTCTCACTGCCTCCTTGATGGTGGTATCGGCATTGTATCACTTGCCTCTTTCCTTGTGCCGAGGGAGAAGGGAGGGAGAGGGAAAGGGAGAAGAAAGCGGAAGAGGGAGAGGGAGGGGAAAGAGGGAGAGGGGAGGAGGGAAGGGTAAACTAACTCATAAAACAGTATCCTTGAAGCCAATCCAGCCTCTGTACCAACACCAACAAATCGCCTTTACTATCTCAGTCTTAACCTATTTCCTGCCATCACGTCATTCTTCCTTTAACTTTCCTACTTCTTAAACATCTTCTTCAACTCAGAAAAGGGCACGCGTGCTGATGAGGCTAAGGAAGGCTGCCTCTAACCCCCCCTAAAAGCCACTCCTAAGCTGAATAAAATCGTCTGGAGGTAAGAGGAACAGAAATTAAAACACGACATTGTTAAAATCCAGAAATTGCCCTCACGTCATTTACCCAGCCATTTTCCTTTCCAATATTTTCCCCTCCCGCAAGGTAAAAGTTATCCTCTTCGCTAAAAGTAGATGTGTGGAAGGGAAAAAGACGTGGGAGGGAGGAGGGTGTGTGTGTGTGTGTGTGTGTGTGTGTGTGTGTGTGTGTGTGTGTGTGTGTGTGTGTGTGTGTGAGGATGTGCTGACGACTGACGATTGTAATGTGTCAGCTGCTGATTCGTAAGTGAGGATGCCATGGACGGGGTGGGTGGGGGGCGAGGTTCACACTCACTATTTGCATCACGTACACCACATACACACATACACGCACACATACATACACACATACACATACATGCATACACACAGAATCGTCCCAGTACGAAACAAGTCACATTATATTCTATCATACAATATAATCCCAGGGCATCAGCCATACAGGTTTCAAGAGAATGTTTTTGGCACAGGCGAAGACATATAATAGCAGTAGTAATAGTAGTAGTATCAGTAATAATAATAATAGTAATATTAGTACTAGTACCGGTAGTAATAGTAGTAGCAATAGTAGTATAGTAAATAATAATAATAATAATAATAATAATAATAATAATAATAATAATGATAATAATAATAATAATAATAATAATAATACACTAACTCATTACCTGTCTATATTCCTTGTCTCCAGATCCTCCTGCAAAATATATAAACTAGTCAGCTGCCACAAGACGATATTTTCATCTTAGGGGCGATTACCTGAAGAGGATGGGTTGGATACAGCCTTCATTAATTTCCTAATCACCATCTTGGCCAGGTTAAATATAATCGTCTGCAGGTAACAAGAATTAACCAAGACACACAACATCTTAGTGATACAGACATACAGACGTAGGCTATTACTGACAGATTCTCTCACAACTTTTATAGATATTTCCAGCTGCTCAAACTGGGAACAAATAAAAGAAAAACGATGGTGTGTGTGTGGGGGGGGGGTGATGACGAAAGAGGAGGAAATAGAGTGGTAAAGTTTGGTGGTGGTGGTCAGTGGAATTGGCTGCTTCGGCAAATTGTTTTCTTCGTCATCCCTTCTTGGCCGCCATAAAGCCACTGCTGCCATCAGCGGGTCTTTATTGCCCTGCCCTGCCCTGCCGTGCCCTGCCTGATATCCCCTACTCAGCCCTTCCCTGTCCTGCCCTGCTTTTCCTTGTCCTTTCCCGCGATCTTTGTCTTGTCCTGCCATGCTCATTGATCTGCGCTTTCCTGCACTGCCTTACCTTGTCCTACTCTATCTTCTCTTGCCCTGTCCTGCCCTGCTCTGTCCTGCCGTGCTTTGCCCTGTCTTTTCCTGCCCTACCCTTCCCGCTCTGTCCTTTATTTTCCTGGTGGGATATGTCACCCCGTCTAGCAATCTGTCGTCCTTTGTGATGTGTTCCGGCTCCATAGATCACTTCCTGCAATCATCAGGTATCATCAGCATCCCTTCCTTTATCTCTTTTGTTCCTGTTTCTCCCTTATCTTCCTCCTCTTCTTTCTGTCTTCTTTCCTCCTCTTCTTTCTGTCTTCTTTCCTCCTCTTCTTTCTGTCTTCTTTCCTCCTCTTCTTTCTGTCTTCTTTCCTCCTCTTCTTTCTGTCTTCTTTCCCTCTCTTCTTTCTGTCTTCTTTCCTTCTCTTCTTCCTGTCTTCTCCATTTCTTTCTGTCTTCTTTCACTCTTTTCTTTCTGTCTTCTTTCCTCCTCTTCATTGTCATCATTCCTCCTCTTCATCCTTTTGGCCTATATCGCAAGACTCAAGGTTAATGAGAGCAACGCGTACATATTCTTTTATAGTTGGGGGAAACTTTGTAATAAACCCTCACTGCATTCAGATCACTCCTACAAAACCAGTCTTCACAGGGTATACTCCCACGGCCTCTCCCCACCACCGCCACACTTCCAACTCATCTCACTCATTTCCCAGTCCCTCCCACGCTCATTTCTTTACCCCCCAACACTGTCACTCTTGTAGGATGCTTTACAATTACCTTCACTCCAGCACACCTGTAACCACACAACACGTCTTTCCACCAGGTATACTTTCCCACCTCCTTCCACCGCCCACCAACAATCCAGTCATTCCCGCCCATTCCTCCACCCACCACGCCCATTTGTTCACCCCTATGACGGCTTCTTGATGCGACGCAGGCCACGCGGTCAACTAAATCCGCTTGTTTTCCCCTCTCATACTTCCCCACCTCTTCCCTCCTGTCTTCCCCTCACTCCTTCCTACCCTTCTTATATTATTTTCTTTCCTCTCTCCATTCACCATTTTCCTCCTTCATGTCCTTCTCATCCTCATCCTTCCCAGCTTCATTTCCTCCTTTTCCTTACGCCCTTTTAGTATATTTTTCCTGCTTCCTTCTTCCTTCCTTCATTTTCCCTCTCTACTTCCTTCCTCCTTCCCTCAACTTCCCTCCCTACTTCCGTCCTCCTTCCTTCAACTTCCCTCCCTACTTCTTTCCTCCTTCCTTCAACTTCCCTCCTTCCAACTTCCCTCTTTCCTCTTTCCTTCAGCTTCCTTCCTTCCTATACTATCCTTCATCTCCAACTTTTTTCCTTATGTCTTCATCGTTAACTTTCCTTTCATCCACTGTTTCCATTTTTCTTCATATTTCCATTGATCACAGTTTGTTTATTGGCCCCCAATATCTCTCTCTCTCTCTCTCTCTCTCTCTCTCTCTCTCCAAAATTGACGTCTCATACACTACTGACAGTGAGAACACACACACACACACACACACACACACACACACACACACACACACACACACACACACACACACAACATCAACGCATCAAACAGCATTTATAATAACTGATAATTTTCCACACATCCCTAATAATTATAACTTCATCAATATCCACTTTTGTCTCTTTAGCTGTGTATATTATCTTTATTTTAACATTCAATTTACCTCCTTTATTCCTCCTAACGCCAGACGATAAGTTATTCATCTGAGAGTAAAGACGGGATCCTGAAGATGTTATTATTAATGCAAGGAAGAAGGAACCCAAGGCTGATGTCCACAATATTATTCCCTTCAAGAAAAGACAAAATCATGATCCAAATTCAAGATCCCAATACGTTCTTATTTCCATACTTATTATGAGTCATCTTCCTTATTACTTCAGCATTTATTTATTTATTTATTTATCTCTCCTTTACTACGGCCACGCTGGGTTATTTATATTAAGTGGGATTTGGGGTATTTTAATAAAGGAAAAACTGAATTAAATCTACGGGTCTTATATCCAGGTTTGACTACTGGGTGCTAGTGGTGGTTTAAGTCTCTCTCTCTCTCTCTCTCTCTCTCTCACACACACACACACACACACACACACACACACACACACACACACACACATAAACACACACATACACACACACACACACACACACACACACACACACCTACGAGTACATAAAACCCACACCAGGTGCCAGCAAGGAGGGCCAGACGGTAATCTGCTTTACTGAGTGTGTGTGTGTGTGTGTGTGTGTGTGTGTGTGTGTGTGTGTGTGTGTGTGTGTGTGTGTGTGTGTGTGCAGTAATGGTGGGGGTAATGGAGGGGTCTCACGCTTCTGGCTTAATGTAATGGTGGGACGTGAAGGGGGAGCTGAGAGGACAGGAGAGAGAGAGAGAGAGAGAGAGAGAGAGAGAGAGAGAGAGAGAGAGAGAGAGATGAAACAGGGACAACAGGTGGGCAGGGGTTGGCAAGGTGTGTTGGTGGGTGATTAATATGGTAATTAGATCTTGACAGGTAATCCAGGTAATCCTATATGCTGGTAATTAAGACGTGTAAATAACCCATATCAAGGTGAGAAGGAGAACGACAGGCAAGGTGTGGTAAATTGCTCTCTCTCTCTCTCTCTCTGCACAGGTGAGCCAGGTAATCATATAATAATTAACCTATAATTACCTCCACCTGGCCCCGTGTACCTTCAGTAATTAGTCTCAGGAAATCATTTGTATTTTATTATTGCAAATTACGAGGGATTTTATTGATTTATTTATTTTTATTGACCTGGAGGTGCTAAATATACCTTCCTTTATTTCCTTTACTACGAGACTAGGGTGCTTTATTTTTGCTACTGTCAGACGGTTTTATTAAGCGTAGGAGGGACTGTGACAAAAATAAAAGGGAAGGTGAGTGAGAGAAAATGGTGAAGAAATAGAAAATGGAGGAAAAGAACCGTATGAGAAAGAGAGAGAGAGAGGGGGGGGAGGGGAGGTAAAATTTGGAGAAGAGAGGAGACGCAAGAATAGGGAGTGGAGAGGAGAGAAAAGGAATGAGGAGGCGAGAGAGGACAAAAGAGGAAAGCAAGAAAGAGGAAACAGAACGAAAGACAAAAGGGAAGGGAGAGGAAGAAAGGAAGAGGAGACGCAAGAATAGGGAGTGGAGAGGAGAGGAAAGGAATGAGGAGGCGAGAGAGGACAAAAGAGGAAAGCAAGTAAAAGGTAACAGAAAGACAGAAGGAAAGGGAGAGGAAAAAGGAAGAGAAACAGGAAGAGGGAGACAAGGAATCCAAAGAAGATGGAGGAAGACTGGAAGAGAAGGAGAGAGGATAAGGAGGACAGGGGGGGGGGAAGGAGAGAGACAGAGGGGAGTGGGGAGAGAAATGGTGAAAGAGAGCAAGTGGAAGAAGGAGAAGGAGGGGAGGAAGAATAAGAGGCAGGGAGAACAGAAGGGGCAAGAGAGAAGGAGGAAGAAGGAGATGAAGGAAGGACGGAAGGAGGGGAAGAAGGAGGAAGAAAATGCTAGTTACCATCAATAATGTGAGTGGAGAGGGAAGTTTGGTGGGTTGTGGTGGTGATTGTGGTAGTCAGTGTGGTGGTGGCGGCGATTATGGTAGTGGTGATTGTGGTAATGATGGTAGTAGTGGTGGTGGTGGTGAGTGGTTATGGGGACTGTGGTAGTGGTGGTGGTAGCAATAATAGTGGTAGTAACCGTGACAGTCGTAGTGATAATAGTAGTAACAATGTGATGACTGGTAGTGGTAATGATGCCTAGTGTTTCGTTAACCATCATTAGCCTTTATCATCAGTCCTTACACCACCACCATCATCTCTCTCTCTCTCTCTCTCTCTCTCGATGGCAAAGTATGGTGCCGTCTCTCCTGACCACCACATTTGTACACATCGTCCTGGGATTTACACACACACACACACACACACACACACACACACTAATAAATACCATACAGATACACATATACACACTCAGATAAAAGCATACGTAAGTACACAAACACACACACTCACATAAATACAGATACACATACATTACACACGTAAATACTACACACAAAGCACTCACACATACATAAACACGTACACAAGAGCACCTGGGCAAACACACAGGTATATAGTGTGCACATTAGTAAATTGATTGTGAGAGGTTTGTACATCCTCTCTCTCTCTCTCTCTCTCTCTCTCTAATGACCCTTCCCCTCTCCCCTCACCTGATGACCGCCGCTGGACAGAACTATGGTGAGATTAACAGCCAAAGGGAGAGAGGGAAGGAAGGGGAGAGAGAGGTGAAAAAGAGGATAGGGAAAGTGTGGAGAGAAGGGAGGGAGGGAGGGAGGGAGGGAGGATAGGTAAACGATTGTAGATGTAAAGGTGGACAAAGACAGAGAGAGAGAGAGAGAGAGAAAGAGAGAGAGAGAGGTAAGATGGAATAGAAGGAAAAACAAAGGAGGGATAAATGAAGCAAGGAATAGAGAAAGAAGAATAAAACAGAAAAGAGGAAATAAGAATAAGACAAGGATAGCACACAGGGGGACGGGGGGAGGCTGGCAACCCCCCAATTTAACAGGCAGAAGAGCTAATTAAGATGTATTTCCTACTAATGAACATAATTACACAGGTTACATAGCCAAGGAAATAATTACTGGAGTTACAAGTCTGCTTACAGTATTAATTTGTTGATATTGCTGTGGTCGGGGCAGAGGCAGGTATCCCCCTCAGGTAAGAAAGCTCCCTAACACCTTCTCCTAAGCGAATTAGTTTATTTCACCTTGCTGGTCTCTTGTTACATAAACCCTTCCAGTATCGCCACACTCTTCATAAATAATGAATAAAAAGATATGAACCACCCTTATCCAAAAATAAATCGCTAAGAAAAAGGTATTAGGGAGCTTTCTTAACCGACGAGAATACGGACCCGAGACTGACCTGCACGTGAACCCGGTGGACTACAGGCTTCAGCTGCCCTCCCCCTGCAGTCCACCATCCTGCCTCTCAGGGAGGGGGAGGAAGGTCATGGAATATATATATATATATATATATATATATAAAGAAGTATTAACAGCCATTAGATCGTTACACAAAAGGACCAATTTTTACTGATTTTATTGCAGCCTAATAGATAGTTGAGGGGAGGGGAGTGAGGGTATAGGGGAGTGAGGGGAGGGGAGTGAGGGTATAGGGCAGTGAGGGGAGGGGAGGGGGTGAGGGGAGGGGAGTGACGGGAAAGGGGTGAGGGGAGGGGAGGGGGTGAGGGGAGGGGAGTGACGGGAAGGGGGTGAGGGGAGGGGGGTGAGGGAGGGGGAGTGACGGGAGGGGGGTGAGGGGAGGGGAGTGAGGGGAGGGGAGTGAGGGTATAGGGCAGTGAGGGGAGGGGAGTGAGGGTATAGGGGAGTGAGGGAAGAAAAAGGTGTGAAAAACTGAGAGGGAAGCGAAAGAGGGGAAGGGAACAAGAGCTGACTGATGGTGGTCATTGAGTGGGGGAGGAGAGGAGGGGGAAGGGGAAGGGGAGTAGGGGAGATGAAAGGAGGGAAGGCATGGAAGGGAAGGGAGAAGGGGAGATGTGGGGAGGGATGGAAGGAAGGGAAGAGAGAGAGGGAGATGAGAGTAGGGATGGAAGGGAAGGGAAGGGGGAGAGTGTTGATGAAAGGGGTATAATTGTGTGGGTGATGATGGTGGGGATAATGACAGGCAGGTTAGGCAGGGATTGTGTGTGTGTGTGTGTGTGTGTGTGTGTGTGTGTGTGTGTGTGCGTGCGCGCGTCATGGCAGAAATTCTCTCTCTCTCTCTCTCTCTCTCTCTCTCAGGAACATCAGGAGGGGTGACTCTAACATAATTCAATTGGTCCTTCAGGTGGGCCGGAAAGGTGACCCGTGTGGCTAATTAACGGAGGAGGAGGAGGAAGAAAATGAGTGACAGAATTAGATGGGAAAGGGGGAAGGAGGAAAAATGAGGAAAATACAATGGAGGGAAAAGAAGGGAATGGTGAGAAGGAAGGAAGGGAGAAGAGGAAAGAGGTATAGGAAGAGGAAAGAGTACGAAGAGGGAAGAGGAGATGAAGAGGAGGAGGAGGAGGAAGCAGTGAGAGAGGAAAGAGAGAGAGGGAAATTAAGGTAAAGAAAAAGAAGAGGAAAGATAGAGGGAAGTGAGAGAGATGGGAAGGAGGGAAAAGTGAGGAAGAGAATAGAGAGGGAAGAGAAAAAGTAAAGGGAGGTGAAGGGAAGGGAGGTGGCGGAGAGAGAGAGAGAGAGAGAGAGAGAGAGAGAGAGAGAGAGAGAGAGAACTAAAGATTCGATGAAAAATGGGAAAGAAATGAAAACTAAAGACACGATGACACCGGGATGTATGACTCAGTACTCTCTCTCTCTCTCTCTCTCTCTCTCTCAAAACCCTACCGGACCCTCACCATGGAGATGACACGCGCTGTGATGTATGCTCTCTGTCTGTCTGTCTGTCTGTCTGTCTCTCTGTCTCTCTCTCTCTCTCTCTCTCTCTCATCAAACGAATTCTGTCTGCCTGTCTCTTTCCCTCCAATCCTTTTCTTCCTATTTTTTTCCTCTCCCTCCCTCTTGTCTCTCCCCTTAACAGACCTCCCTCCCTCCCTCCCTCTTGTGTCTCCCCTCAACACACCTCCCTCCCTCCCTCCCCCCCTCCCTGTTCTCCCTCCCCTCAACAGATTATGGAAATGGGCGTGATGTGGAGGAATGCACTCCCTCCTTCCCTCCCTTCCTCCATCCTCTCCTCTTCCATCTCTCCCTTCCTTCCTCCCACCCTCCATCCTCATTTATTTCTCCCATCTTCTGCTCTGTGTGTGTGTGTGTGTGTGTGTGTGTGTGTGTGTGTGTGTGTGTGTGTGTGTGTGTGTGTGTGTGTGTGTGTGTTCCACCCTCTCCTCTCATCTCTCCCTCCATCGCTCTCTTTCTCCCTCCAGCCCTTCTCCATCTGGCTCATTTCCTCCCTCTCCTCTCCTTTTCCCTCCATCTTCCTCCCTCCCTCCAGTCCTTCTGTCTCTCTCTTCCTTACTTCCTTTTGACAACATCTATACTGTACCACTGCCAACACTCCCATGCTCCTATACTGTACCACTGCCAACACCCATGCTCCTATACTGTACCACTGCCAACACTCAGGTTTCTATACTATACCACTGCCAACACTCAGGTTTCTATACTGTACCACTGCCAACACTCCCATGCTCCTATACTGTACCACTGCCAACATTCAGGTTTCTATACTGTACCACTGCCAACACTCAGGTTTCTATACTGTACCACTGCCAACACTCCCATGCTCCTATACTGCACCACTGCCAACACTCAGGTTTCTATACTGTACCACTGCCAACACTCAGGTTTCTATACTGTACCACTGCCAACACTCAGGTTTCTATACTGTACCACTGCCAACACTCAGGTTTCTATACTGCACCACTGCCAACACTCAGGTTTCTATACTGTACCACTGCCAACACTCAGGTTTCTATACTGTACCACTGCCAACACTCAGGTTTCTATACTGTACCACTGCCAACACTCAGGTTTCTATACTGTACCACTGCCAACACTCAGGTTTCTATACTGTACCACTGCCAACACTCAGGTTTCTATACTGTACCACTGCCAACACTCAGGTTTCTATACTGTACCGCTGCCAACACTCAGGTTTCTATACTGTACCACTGCCAACACTCAGGTTTCTATACTGTACCGCTGCCAACACTCAGGTTTCTATACTGTACCGCTGCCAACACTCAGGTTTCTATACTGTACCACTGCCAACCCTCAGGTTTCTATACTGTACCGCTGCCAACACTCAGGTTTCTATACTGTACCACTGCCAACACTCAGGTTTCTATACTGTACCGCTGCCAACACTCAGGTTTCTATACTGTACCGCTGCCAACACTCAGGTTTCTATACTGTACCACTGCCAACACTCAGGTTTCTATACTGTACCACTGCCAACACTCAGGTTTCTATACTGTACCACTGCCAACACTCAGGTTTCTATACTGTACCACTGCCAACACTCAGGTTTCTATACTGTACCACTGCCAACACTCAGGTTTCTATACTGTACCACTGCCAACACTCTCGGTTTTCTTTTACTTGTGTTGTTTTACCAAATCTTTTTATTTTTCGATCAAGCGACCCAAGCAAGGGAGTGAAACCATTATACCACATGTAATTGGGTGGTCGGTAGTTAGTAATTGGTAGGTAGTTAGTAATTGGGTGGTCGGTAGTTAGTAATTGGTCGGTAGTTAGTAATTGGTCGGGAGTTGGTAATTGGGTGGTCGGTAGTTAGTAATTGGTCGGTAGGTAGTAACTGGGTGGTCGGCAGTTAGTAATTGGTCGGTTGTTAGTAATTGGGTGGTCGGTAGTTAGTAATTGGTCGGTAGGTAGTAACTGGGTGGTCGGCAGTTAGTAATTGGTCGGTTGTTAGTAATTGGGTGGTCGGTAGTTAGTAATCAGGCAAGAACAGCTTAATTAAAATTGGACGGGTAGTCTCTGTACAGGAAATAACAGAGGACAAAACTTGGGTTATTCTGAAGAGTATTAAGGTGACAGCAAATCTATGGACATCGATGGACAGCTTGCAAAGACCAACAGGTGTTTCTTGAGTGACGTTTCTCAAATTTCACCAGTCTTGTCGAAATAATAATAATAATAATAACGACAACAACAATAATAATAATAATAATCATAATAATAATAGTAATAAATAAGCGCCAAACTGATCACCAAAACTGGGTCATCTCGGGAACTGTTAAAAGTACAGCTGACTTACGCACATCACGGCACAGCTTACGGAAAAGATGTAGATTTTTCGTAAGTGGATTTCCTGAGTATGTGAGACCGTATTTCTGAAGAGACGAAAAGCGACGTAGTTAAGCATCATCGCTGGCTTGTCTCGGCGATGTTCAGAGGCACAGCGGACTTAAGAACATCGTAAGAACACTAAAAATGATAATCTTAGTAAGTCTGCTCGCTGGAACACGCTGCATACTTTCAGGTGTCAAAGACTGTGACTTAATTCCCTTGAGGAGACGCTGTTAAAATTGGAGGAATCAAATATGGCATCTGTTGGCCCCGTGACTGGTAAGAGTACTCATCTAAGCTGATTAAATTGTCTAGATGTTTAGATAGATAGACAGATAGAGAGACAGATAGATGGGTAGGTAGGTAGATGAACAGAAAGGTAGATAGATAGAGATATTTGACGTTCATGTCGTGCAAGAATTATGGAAGAAAACGTGGCAGCTGCACATATATTAATTCGTGTGTGTGTGTGTGTGTGTGTGTGTGTGTGTGTGTGTGTGTGTGTGGTGGCGGTATATCAGCACTGGTGTATGGTATAATCTGGTATATCACACAGTATGTCCCTCTCGCATTACCACCCTGGCCACATATTTCTCTGTGAAATTTAGAAGCAGGAAATTGAGGCTTTGTCCCTGTACCACACACACACACACACACACACACACACACACACACACACACACACACACACACACACACACACACACACACACACACACACACACACACACACACACACACACACACACACAAAGCCGCGACATACTTCCAAGGTCTGCGTTGGCGACATACATTATACTGCTGGAGGGGGGAGGGGGAGGGCTGGGGAGAGGGAAGGGGGAGGGGGAGGGTGGGGAGGGGGAGGGGGAGGGGTGCATTAGCAAGGTACATTTGTGGACAAGAATATCGCTTTCTTTTGGTCGAACACTTATGAAAGTCGTGCATTATACTCTGAAATATTTCCATGATTCCTATAACTGCATCACTGAGTTCCTGAAGTTACTGTTCACTGTGTCGTTATGTATCGTAATGGGATGGATCATTACTTATGTCCGCAACTAGGGTGAGGATAGGGGGGTGAGTCAGGGGTGTGGATAGGTAGAATGGATAACGCAAGTGAAGATTAAGTTAGATTATATTGAATTACGTTAGGTTAGGACAGGATATAGAATGTAATAGGATAGGAGAGAATATGTTATGCCATGTTATGTTGGTTTGGAGGGGAGGTGGGGGACTGCGTGAGGTTGAGGGGGGGTGTCAAGGCAAGAGTTATGATGTGTGTGTGTGTGTGTGTGTGTGTGTGTGTGTGTGTGTGTAAGTTAGTGGCAGGTGTACAAGTTATGGTCACCGAACACCTTGTCATTATCCGCCAGCGTAATTGAAAAAGTGTTCAGTGTTCGATGTGTGTGTGTGTGTGTGTGTGTGTGTGTGTGTGTGTGTGTGTGTGTGTGTGTGTGTGTGTGTGTGTGTGTGTTCTAGCTACATACATGAGTCATACATACAAAACTTCGCAGGAACCAACTCAAAAGATCATTACCTGTAGAATTCCAACCCGACACCTGACACACACCTGTATTAAGAAGAGTATATACGTAATTCACAATTCTTATATGTATTTTTGTATTAACCTTTGTGTATGTCATTAAGTATTTTTGTTACCCTTACCATGACATTTATTTATTATTATTATTATTATTATTATTATTATTATTATTATTATTGTGGCCACCAGTCAGTATTTTCTCTGCATAAAGGAGATCTGTCACTGTGAGGCTAGTAATGAAGGCTGTTATAATCCCTTCACTTTAAAATCCCACTCAGACTTTAATAAAATCGTCTGGTGGTGGCAACAATACACAAACTCCTCCTATACTCCTTTCACTCCAACTTGGCCCAAAATTGCCATCTCCCCATCTTGAGGGCTGAGTTGTAGCAAAAGATTAGCACCGTAGAATGATGCTAGTCACGAAGAAGTGCTATGAAAAGGCTAAAAAGTTGTAGTTTTGTTATATTCTTCCACTGAGCTACGTGAGATAGGCTATAAGAAGACGAAAATCTGGGCCAAGTTAAGGTGAAAGGAGTATAGCCATAATTTGATGATGGGGTTTAATACACACACACACACACACACACACACACACACACACACACACACACACACACACACACACACACAAAGCAAATGTGAGCCAAAAAATGGACTCTTATTGTGTTTTCAAATTATAGGATTTCTAAATTGGATGGAGTACACAGGAATTGCCTATTAATTAAAGAAATGAAAGGAAAGGTGAGGTAGTTGTGTTAGCTGCTGTAATCTGGGTAATATTTTGTAATATTTAATGGTACTGCAGAGATACCGAGTTTATATTACTGGGAAAAGGAATTGTTCTGTACGACTCTGTGTGTGTGTGTGTGTGTGTGTGTGTGTGTGTGTGTGTGTGTGTGTGTGAGAGAGAGAGAGAGAGAGAGAGAGAGAGAGAGAGAGAGAGAGTTCTTTGTACAACTTGTTTTTGAAGGCATTTGCGGATTCAGGAAGGGAGAAAGGGAGGGAAGGAGGAAAGAGAAAGAAGAGAGGTGTGAGAAAGGAGAGGAGAGTGTAAAGGAAGGAGAGAGGATAAAGGCAGCGAGGGGAATGAAGAGAGAGAGAGAGAGAGAGAGAGAGAGAGAGAGAGAGAGAGAGAGAGAGAGAGAGAGAGAGAGATTGTGTGAAAAATGAAAGTGAGAGAAGGGGAAGGAGGGAAAGAATAGAGGGATTACGGAGAGGGGAGGGAGGGAGGGAAGAGATGGAGGGAGGAGAAAGGAATAACGTAGCCATTCAGGAGGATAGATGTTAGTGAAAATAGATACAGCCCATCCCACCCTCCCACCCTTCCGCCCATCCCACCCACCCACCCACCCACCCACCCTTTGATTGTTATGAGTATCATGGAGGTGAAAATCTATCTACCTACCTACCTTGCTCCATCCCTATTTATCGACCTGTCTACTTTTCTCCCTATTCTTACTTACCTGCCTACCTACCTGTGTACCTACTTACCTACCTACACACCTACCTACCTGTCTACTTACCTACCTACACACCTACCTACCTGTCAGCCTACTTACCTACCTACACACCAACCTACCGCTCTACCTACCTACCTACCTACCTACCTGTCTACTTACCTACCTACACACCAACCTACCTGTCGACCTACTTACCTACCTACACATCTACCTACCTGTCTGCCTACTTAACTACTTACTCACCTACCTACCTGTTTACCTACTTATCTGCCTACACACCTACCTACCTGTCTGCGTACTTACCTACCTACACACCTACCTACCTGTTTACCTACTTATCTGCCTACACACCTACCTACCTGTCTACCTACTTACCTACCTACACACCAGCCTCTCTATCTTCTACTGTGCTATCCTTGTCTTAAACTTCTGTCATTAAAAAGCAAGTCATTCTATTAATATTTTAGGCCAGATCACCTTAGGACCTCTGTGTCTGTGTGGTCTGTGTATCTGTGTAACCCTTGGCTGTATTCTAAGGGGCTTGGGAAATACCGTAACATCTTTTCTCAAGCAACTTATTCGATTCGGTGCATGATGTTGATACTAAACATAACAAGACATAGAAAGGAATGTTAAGGTGGGCAGAATGAGTCGCCAAGGAAAAGGTGTTGGGGAGAGTATTATGCCATCTAGAATACGTCCCTCTCTGTCGCTCTGTGTAACACGCTGCCAAGCCACCCCACCAACCCACCCCACCAACCCACCAAGCCAACCCACCAACCCACCATGCCACCAAGCCAACCCACCAAAGTAACCCACCAACCCACCAAGCCACACACCTCCGTCTCTGCCCTGGTACACACTTACTATGCACACTCTGTCATTAAAAGCAGCATGATAATTGCCTTCACAACTCATTAGCCAACCACCCAACCACAGTGACGTAGTTGGCATAATTAGGTGTGTGTGTGTGTGTGTGTGTGTGTGTGTGTCTGTGTCTGTGTCTGTGTGTGTGTGTGTCAGACTCCACTTATCTGCCATCATTCTCTCTCTCTCTCTCTCTCTCTCTCTCTCTCTCTCTCTCTCTCTCTCTCACAGACCACCCACGGACACACTACCCCTCTCTCAACCAACAAAAAGTAAAGAAAGAAAAAGATAAAGAAAGAAAGAAAGAAAGCAAACAGGGCGAGTTGGAGTGCATCAGGGCTACGTAAACACACACACACACACACACACACACACACACACACACACACACACACACACACACACACACACACACACACACACACACACACACACACACACAATCTGCCTCTACACCAGTCTTATCAATCACAGGCTGAAGGAGGTGGGGGGGGGCTGGAGGGAAAGGGAGGGAAGGAAGAAGCCTCCTCCTACCCTCCCTCCCTCCCTCCCTCCCTCCCTCCCTCCCTCCTTTCACTCCCCAATCTTCGTCCCTATCTTCACCCCTTATTCCCTCCCCATCGCCCTTTCTTCATTCCTTTTTTCATCCTCCTTTCCTCTCGTTTTCCCTTCTTCTTTTCTCATCCCCACTTTTTCTCTCCCTCTCCTTACTTTTTTCCCTTTCCTCCCTCCCTCCTCTTTCTTCCTCTTCTCCCAAAGCACCTTCTCTCCCCTCACCCCCCTTTTCTCTCTATTCCCTCCCTTCCTTCTCTCCCCAATCACCTTCCCTCTCCTCATCCCATCTTCTCTCCCCATCCTCTTTCCTTCAATCCTGTCTTTATCTTCCTCCCTCTCTTTGCCTGTCTTCGTATCTCCACTCTTCTCTCCCTCTCTTCACCCTTTCCCTTTCCTTAATGTCTTTCTCTCCCCATTCCTACTTTTTTCTCTCTCTCTCTTTTCTCCCTCTCTCCCCCAAGCCTCGTTTTCTTTACCGCTCCCACAACCTCGCTTATTCCCACTCGAACGAAAACACTGCCAAGAAAACTCACAAAAACACAAAAACAATACAATTACAGGACAAAAACAAACACAAAGCAACACAAATTCAAAACAATGCACTCCACCAACAACACGGGAGCGAAAATGAAAGAGAAACTGGAGGAAGAAAAATATTATGCAAGTTTTGTATTATTTTGTTTCTCGCGGGTAAAAGAAAATGGGGTTTGGCTGATTTTTGTGTAAGCTGTGAAAGACGATGTATTGCAAGGCGTGAGGGAGTCTTTTTGTTATGTTTTTTATTATTATCTATCTATTTATCTGTCTGTCTATCTATCTATTGCCAGACGCCTAAATCCCGCAAGGGGTGGCCACAAACAAATCGCCTCCATGTCGCCATGTCCAACGCCATTTCACTGTCCTGCTCCCAGCTCACACCCCTCTCTCATATACCTCTCCACTCCATCCCTCCATTTCACCTTCGGCCTACCCCTTCCTCTCCTCCCCTCCACCTCACTCGCATAGACTCTCCTCGTTAATCTCTCGCTTTCCCTCCACTGCACATGGCCAAACCAAATCAATTTATTATTATTATTATTATTATTATTATTATTATTATTATTATTATTATTATGGGTACATGTACACTAAGGTCGGAATGGAATCACTCTGACACAAAATTTCCCAACTTTACTTTGCGATTAAAAAATAATAATAATGATAATAATTGGTTCATAGGGCCATAATCCGGATAACATAGGACTCTTCTTGGCTCCTCCTCCTAAGCGATTTATTTTGTATATTTCACCTTAGCGTTATTTTGCAAACTATTTTATTTTAATATAGACGTAGTTTGCATGGATGATATAGGAGAGGATGTGTGTGTGTGTGTGTGTGTGTGTGTGTGTGTGTGTGTGTGTGTGTGTGTGTGTGTGTGTGTGTGTGTGTGTGATTATTCCTCAGTCATTTTCCGTCAGAATTTGTCCAGTTCCGGCTTCGATTTCCTCTCTCTCTCTCTCTCTCTCTCTCTCTCTCTCTCTCTCTCTCTCTCTCAGTTTGCATCAGTGCAGTTCCGGGTTCAGTGTAAATGCAGGTGTGTATTGGCAGTGTAGGTGTATCTTTCCCTTGTCCGTATTCTCCCTAACTTCTCTTCTTTAGCGATTTATATTTTGGATGTGGGTGGTTAATATCTTTGTGTAGGTTATTTATTCAGAGTGTGGTGATTTTGTGATTTATATAACACAGAAGAGGACAGTAAGGCGTCATCAGCAAAATAAATCGCTTAGGGAAAGGTGTTAGGGAGCTTTTGTACCCACTCCCTCTATACCTTCACTCTTTCCCATCAATAACTTTTCAAAATGGCGAAGTCTTTATTGATTTTATTCTTCCCGCTGTCAGACGGTTTTATTCAGCTGAGGAAAACCCCTCCTGGTATTAACGGACTAACCAAGGCTGTATCTAAGCCAGTCTAAGCCAGCCATTTCGAAAAACCCGCCAAGTTTGAATATTTGAATGGAGATGCATAAGTAAACAAATGACGTCACCGCACCGGATTCTCCCTCCCCCCATCCTCTTCTGCCTCTCCCCTCTCCTTTTCTCTCCTCGCAACAGCCTTTTCCTCCACTTTTCCTCCCCCTCCATCCGTTTTCCCCTCTTCCTCCCATTTGCTCTCCATGCAGCATCCTCTTCCTCCATCCATCTTTCCTACTCTTCCCTCCCCCTTTCTCTCCACACGCCATCCTCCTCCTCCACTTCCTCCATCCGTCTTTCCTTTTCTTTCCTCCCCTTTTTTCTCCACACAACATTCTCTTCCTCCACTTCCCTTCCATCCATCTTCCCTCCTCTCCCCACCACTGATCCCCACCATAACCATCCATCAACCCAACCTGCCTCTACCCTCCTCACTTCTCTCCAGTTCTCTCCCTCCTTCCTCCCTCCCTCCCCCTCTTGCCCATCTCCCCAAACCCCCTCAGATTATCTAGTTTCATTCTTGGGATTACTAGGAAGGAGAGAGATAAGATAACGAAGATAAAGAGAGGAAAGGAAAGATAGAGAGAATAGAAGATGGTGTAGAATATTTATAAGTTTTAATATTTACGCTTCATTATTCTGCTGTTACCCTATCCTTCCCCATTCTTCTTCCTCCCTTCTCTACCTCCTCTCCTCTTCTCTCTCCCCTCCCTCCTTCTTTCCTCCTCCCTCTTCTCCCTCCCCCACCCCCCCCCCTGGTCTTAAATGCGTCACGGTGTTACGTTACGGGAGCTGAAAGTGACGCAAACACAGAGGGTAAAAAATGACGAGAAAATGAATGAGTGGCTGGGTTTGTTTTGAGAGAGAGAGAGAGAGAGAGAGAGAGAGAGAGAGAGAGATTAATAATAGGGAAACAAGCAAAGCATTCTCTCTCTCTCTCTCTCTCTCTCTCTCTCTCTAAATGGGTGTATGCAGAGTGGGTGTGAATCATTAACAAGGACTCTCCATTATCACCCTTCCCCCCCCTCTCTCTCTCTCTCTCTCTCTCTCTCTCTCTCTCCCTACTGTCGTGTGTAATGGGATATTTTTGTATATATGCAGAAATATAAAGCCATATTTTGCCTCTGAACAAAATGACGTGGAAGAGAAGAATGAAGAGAGCGAAAAAAGAGGAGAGGAGAGGAGAGGGAAGTGAGAGGCGACCGGAGCAATGTGGAGGCGAGGAGAGGAGAGAGGAGAGGAGTTGAGAGAGAAGAGGAGAGGAGGGAGAAGAGAAGAGGAGTAGAGACAGGAGAGCAGAGCAGAGCAGAGAGGAGAGGAGAGGAATGAGAAGAGGAGAGGAGAGGAGAGGAAAGAGGAGAGGAGAGGAAAGAGAAGAGGAGAGGAGTAGAGAGGAGAGGATGGAGTAATGAGGAAAAGAGACAAGAAAGGAGATAGGAAAAAAAAAAAAAGGATGGAAAGCAAAGAAAGAGGAAGGCATGGAAGAAAATGGTAGATGTGTGAAGAATAGGGGAGAAAATGGGGAGAAAGAAAAGAGGAAAGAAAGGCGGGAAAGAGAAGGGAAGTGAAGAGGGGAGACAAAAGAGAGAGATAAGAAGAAAGATCGGGTAAAGAGGGAAGAAGGAAAAATGAGAGAAAAAGAGGGAGAAAAGATGAGAGACGAGGGAGGAGAGAAAAGAACTGAGGAAGATAGAGAGAGAGGGGGAGAGAAAAAGAAGGAGGAGGAGGAGGGAAGAGGGGAGAGAAACTTGATCTTGCCGTTAATAAATGTCAATCAGAGACCATCCATTGTGCCCTGCCTCACACTGCCTTGTCTCACCCTACCCTGTCTTGCCCTGCATCACCCTGCCTTACCTCACCCTGCATCACCCTACACTGCCTCACCCTCCACCCTGTCTCACCCAGCCCTGCCTTACCCTTCCTCACCCTACACTACCTCATTTGCACTGCCTCACCCTGTCTTACCTCAACCTACCTCACCTTACCCTGCTTCCCTCTCCCAGCCCCACCCTACACTGCCTAACCCTACCTCATCCTACCCTGACTACCCTGCCCTGCCTCACACCCTACCCTGCTCATTTCACCCTGCCTCACTCTCACTCACTATATAATCCTTCGTTTCAAGATATGCAACAAAAACAATAGAATACAATACGCAACAGTCACAAAATACAACAAATGATACTGCATAATACAACAGTAAAATACAGTACAAAATATACAGCAAAATACACCGTCAAATAATCCATACTGTGCTGGGAATTAAACAGTAATATTTCTTATCCAGGTTACCTTTGTGGAGGTGAAGATTACCTGGACAGAAAAATGCAATCATCATAACTCCCAGATTACAGTGCTAATGTAATGATTAAAAGTGTACATGTATGTGACACACACACACACACACACACACACACACACACACACACACACACACACACACACACACACACACACACACACACACACACACAACGTAATGTCAGGTAAGGAAGGTCACATTTATTTTAGTTATTTACATGATGATAATTCTCATGTACACTCTAACCTTGATCATTTATTCCTGCCTAAGCCTCTCTATTACCACTTAACTTTTTCTGCCTCACCTCCTGCCTTTCCTGCCTCTCTCTTTGCCTGTCTTCCTGCCTCTTTCACCCTCTGTCTGTCTATTTCTTTTCCTGCCACCCTCACCCTGTCCAATCCTCTCCCTCACTTACTCTCCCTACCTTCCTTCACATCCCCTTTCCTTACTCTTCTCTGTCTATCTCTTTTACTATTCCTCTCTTTGCCTTACTCTCCCTGCCTGCTTACCCGTCTGCTTGTCTGCCTGCCTGAGTGGCACAGCAGTGCATGACGCGTGCAGTCTGCTACTTTATGTGGCAAATGTAGACTCAAGTAGCCCAATTGAGACCATTGTGCTTGACAGTTCTCTCTCTCTCTCTCTCTCTCTCTCTCTCTCTCTCTCTCTCTCTCTCTCTCTCTCTCTCTCTCTCTCTCTCTCTCTCTCTCTCATCTTCCACTGTAGCCTCAATTTCCCCTTTATCCCACCATCATCACATCATCACCCTCTTCCCTCCCTGTTATTTACAATTTTACACTACTGTGCTTTATGCCTTTTATTCCCTCTCTTTTATTACCCTTTATTATTATTATTATTATTATTATTATTATTATTGTTATTATTATTATAATCATTATTATTATTTCTATTATTCACTCCTCTTTCATCATTCTTACATTTTTCACTTTTTCCTGTTGACCTTCTTCTCCATGTGTGTGTGTGTGTGTGTGTGTGTGTGTGTGTGTGTGTGTGTGTGTGTGTGTGTGTGTGTTGTTACCTCCAGACGATTTTATTCAACTTTTATTCAACTTCTAGGCCCTGTTTCCCGTCGGTTAAGGAAGCTCCCTAACACCTCTTCCTTAGCTATTTATTTTTGGATATGCGTGTTTAATATCATTTTGTGGGATATTTATGCAGAGTATGGTAATATTAGAAGGATTCATGTAACACAGAAGAGGACAGTAAGGTGTAACAAAATAAATCGCTTAGGAAAAGGTGTTAGGGAGCTTCCTCAACCGACAACAATACGAACCCTAATCTTAATAAAAGTCCGAGTGAAGCATAAATAAATAAATAAATAAATAAATAAATAAAGCACAGCAGAATATAGCGATAAATATTTCCTATCCTTTTTAATGGTTTGTTTTTAGACCCTTCGCTATACTCTCTTCACTTTTACTTGGCCTAAAATTGCCATTTATCCACCTTGAGTGCTGGGGACGAATATGCACTAGAATACAGTGCTAGTCACAAAGAAGTGCTGTGGTCGGGATGTAGAGTTAGTATTATTCTGCAACTCAACTACACACACACACACACACACACACACACACACACACACACACACACACACACATATATTATCCAATTCAGCACTCTCCTCTCTCCTTCAAGGAAAAACATACTGAATAAAACATGAGACGAATTGAAATGAGGGTGTAGAGTGAGGTGAGTGACGTGACTGGTGAGGTAAAGGGACATGAGACGTGAGGTGAGGTGACGTAAGATGAAGTGAGGTGAGGTGGGGTGAGGTGAGGTGGGATGGGGTGAGGTGAGGTGAGGTGAGGGTATATGAGATGAGGTGAGAGTACATGAGATGAGGTGAGGGAGGAAGAGAGAAGAAGCGGGAGGAGGGAGAGGAGGGAAGAAGATGGAGGAGGGCATGAGAGAAGGGGAAAAGGAGGGAAAGAAGAGAAAAGAGAGCAAAGGAGGGGAGGAGAGGGGAAAGGAGAGGAAGGGAAGAAAAAGGGGAGAAGATGGAAGGAAGGAAGAGGGAGGGAGGAAGAGAGCGATAATGGAGAAGGACTGAAATGGAGAGGAGAGAGAAAAAAGTGAGGAGGGAAGATGAGGAGGGAGGGAGGGAGGGAGGAGAAGCGAGAGGGAGGGAGGGTGAGAAGAGAAGTTCCATTTGACACTGTAAACATAACTTGTGAGTAGGAAGGGTGAAGAGGTGACAAGATAGCGAGGGAGGGAGGGAGAAAAGGGAGGATGGATGGATGGATGGATAGAGGGAGGGAGGGAGGGAGAGAGAGAAGGATGATGGATGGAAGGAGGGAGAGAGAGGTAGGTAGATAGATAAATGAATAGATAGATGAATACTTGGTGAATGCATGGATAGATGGATGGATGGATGAATGCATGGATGGAGAGGTGTACATATAAACAGACACATGTAGATAGATATATAGACTGACTAACAACTATACAGAAATAGAAATACAGATAGATAAACAGATGGATAGATAAATAGACATAGATTTATACAGAGAGACAGATATACGGAAAGATGGGTGGACGGATAGATGAATGAATGATAAATGGATGAATGGACGGATAGACTGAGCATTAGACAGAGAAGGAACAGACAGGCAAAATGAAGGAGTGGATAGAAGGACAGAGAAGGAATACACAAATGTGCTATGCCTTGTGTGTGTGTGTGTGTGTGTGTGTGTGTGTGTGTGTGTGTGTGTGTTGCTGTCGTCATGTCCTGTCACACACACACACACACACACACACACACACACACACACACACACACACACACACACACACACACACACACACACCTCCACCCCCCCTCCACCAATATGGGCCACAATTCCCCGCCAACTTATCGCCTGACTAATTACCCTCATTAACACTCATTAATTACAGCCACAGGGAATTGGCAGGGGTTGTTACGTTATTGGCGTGTCACAATGCTTCATAATGTTACCTGTTTTACTGACAATATACTGAACGAAACGACAGGAGATTAATATATATTTTGTCATTCTAGCTGTCATTTTGAATTGGTGTGCTAACTTACCATGGCAGTTTCACTTATAATCATCGTCATCATCATCATTATCATCATTTCATCATTGTTATCATGTTAGTTACTACCACTACTACTACTACTACTATTACTACTACTACTGCACATCTACTACTACTACTACTACTACTACCACTACCACCACCACTACTACCATAACTACCACCACCACCACCACCATAACTACTATTACTACTACTAGTATAACTACTACTACTACTACCATAACTACCACTACTACTACTACTACAATAATAATAATAATAATAATAATAATAATAAAACGGATGTTACTGATAACTCGGTGAACAAAAATCAATGGGAATGCCATTATAAACCAGTGGCGTTTCAGATTGCTATGGTTACTGATGGTGGGGGTGAGCGATAATATCCGGGAACTACATTACACATCAACTGCCGTTTCAAATTGTTTAGTACAACAGAAAAGCGATTTATCAGGGAGGGGAAGTGAACGATAATTGTAAAGCAGGTAACATAAAGACAAACTCACCTGGAGGTAATACACAGCCATATAATGTGTCCATAAAAACAGTGTAACGTTTAGTATTCCATTCGTTTGGCTTAATACAATGCAAAGACAACATTTTATTATGCACTGAAATTATTGTATATTGATGACGCTCTGTCAGTTAAGTTATTCATTTATGTTATTCATACGGGTATCGGAGCCTCCGGTGGTCGGGTGGGTAGCGCATGGGTCTACCAATCCTTGGAACCGGTATCATATGCACGGAGTGACTTTATGCAGGAAGTTACCATTCCCCTTCACTGTCTAGCCTAAATTAATGAAACCTAACCAAACCTAAACTAACCTAACCTAACCTTATCCTAGATCAGCCTAATCTAAATAAACCTAAATTATACTAACCTTAATTCATGAAATGACTGATTTCACAATCTGCCTGGAACAAACATAATGTATCTTAATTTATATATATCTATATATCGACCTATAGTTACCTATAGGTCGATAAGACATCCAACTATTTCCCTGCCACATACATTTCATAAAATGTTGTTGATAAATGGCACAATACTTGAGATAACATGCGGATAATTTAAAAAAAAAGGGCACGGCGCATGCGCACTGAGAGGAACGGTAACTTTCAGCATAAGTCACTCCTAGCATACGACACCGGGGTTCAGTACCACCCAGGGGCGGACATTTAACCCTTTGGCTTCTGTGGTGCACCTGGGGAGTTTATCCAGCATAACATCAGGTGACTGTGTGTGTGTGTGTGTGTGTGTGTGTGTGTGTGTGTGTGTGTGTGTGTAAACTGGGCCACGTAACAAGACCTTCTGCCACCTGTTAGACAAGTAGGTGAGAGTAAACACAAATTACTTCACCAAGAGAAGTTACGAAGCTCAACAGAATAAATTAAAGGCAACAGGACTTCCTTTCCAAAGAGGCCACAAGTCAGTGTGAAGGGGGTAATGGAGACTGCTTGTACCCGCTGCCTAACACCACCTGCCTCACACAACACAACACCTGCCTCACACACAACACCTGCCTCACACAACACCTGCCTCACACACAACACCTGCCTCACACACAGCACCTGCCTCACATACAACATCTGCCTCACACACAACACTTGCCTCACACAATACCTGCCTCACACAACACCTGCTCCACACACATCTACCTCACACAACACCTGCCCCACACACAACACCTGCCCCACACAACACCTGCCTCACACACAACATCTACCTCACACAACACCTGCCCCACACACAACATCTACCTCACACAACACCTGCCCCACACACAACACCTGCCTCACACAACACCTGCCCCACACACAACATCTACCTCACACAACACCTGCCCCACACACAACATCTACCTCACACAACACCTGCCCCACACACAACACCTGCCCCACACACAACACTTGCCTCACACAACTCCTGCCTCACACACAACACTGCCTTACACACAACACCTGCCTCACACACAACACCTGCCTCACACAACATCTACCTCACACAACACCTGCCTCACACACAACACCTGCCTCACACACAACACCTGCCTCACACAACACCTGCCTCACACACAACACCTGCTTCACACACAACACCTGCCTCACACAACACCCGCCTTACACACAACACCTGCCTCACATAACACCTGCCTCACACAACACCTGCCTCACACGCAACACCTGCCTCACACGCAACACCTGCCTCACACAACACCCGCCTCACACAACACCCGCCTCACACAACACCTACCCCACACAACACCTGCCTCACACAACATTAGCCTCACACACAACACCTGCTTCACACACAACGCCTGCCTCACACACAACACCTGCCTCACACAATACCTGCCTCACACACAACACCTGCCTCACACACAGGTAATAAACACGTCTGGCCACACTGTCGGTAAACAATAACAAAATATCATCCTACTGACAGCGGTAATACTGACTGTCTAATGCCATCGATTGTCGCTGTTTTCTTTATCATTTTTATTCCGTTATTTATTGCCAAAAGTATGATGACAAAAATTAAGAAAAATATATAAAAAGACAATAATTAGCAGTACGAAACAGGGGATATAACCTTGGAAGAGACAGCAAAATCTATAAAGGAGTTAAAGAATTTTAAGGCCCCAGGAGAGGATGGAATATTTCCTGAAATGCTTAAGGTGGAAAATGATGAGTTGATGAATGCGCTTTTGAAACTTTTTAATGTGGCTTGGGATAATGGTGGAATTCCAGGAGAGTGGAAAAATGGAGTGATTATAAAAATAACAAAAAAGGGAGATTTAAGTGTGTGTGGCAATTGGAGGGGGATAACTTTGACACCTGTAGTTGCAAAAGTCTTTTCCAAAATCTTGTTGAACAGAATAGAGCCAGTAATTGATAAAATTTTAAGAGAAGAACAAGCGGGATTTAGAAAGGGTCGAGGTGGTAATGATCAGATTTTTATTGTAAGGCATCTAATGCAACAAGCTAATGAGATGAAAATGCCACTTAGTATGTGTTTAGTGGATTTTGAAAAGGCGTTTGATAGTGTTTCACGTGGAGCCATGTTGAAAATTATGAGATTCTATGGTATACCAGAAAAGTTTGTAAATATTATTAGAAGCCTGCATGAAGGTACTTTTTGTAAGGTAATGGTGGGTGGTTCTTTGAGTGATCCATTTGAAGTTAGGTCAGCAGTGATTCAAGGAGGAGTTTTTTCGCCTTTGCTGTTTGTTTTGGTTATGGATTATGTTATGAGAAAGGCTGTAAGGAGAACAGGTGCAGGAATTAACTGGAAAGAAAATAAGAAGCTGATGGATTTGGACTATGCAGATGATATTGTACTGATTTGCGGAAGTATTTACGAGATGATTGTCTGGTGGAGGAAGGAGAAAAAGTGGGATTGGTAATAAATTGTGGAAAGACTGAAATTAATATGAACTTGGAGAACCAAATCGATTGTGTAATTGGGAATAATGTGGTGAAGAACGTAGAAAACTTTAAATGTCTGAGAACGATTGTATCATCTAATAGATCATTAAACAATGAAATTGAAGAGAGGATTAGACAGGCTTGGCGAGCTGTTGGAATGTTGAAATCTGTTTGGAATAATAATATGCTTTCGGTACATACTAAAGTGAAAATTTACAAGTCCATGGTTAGATCAGTTTTAATTTATGGGCATGAGTCATGGTACAGTACAATTGTAACAGATCAGAAAGTATTAGGATTTGAGAATAAAATACTGAGAAGGATTCTTGGGGTAAAGTGGCAAGACAGAGTTACAAATGAAAGAGTAAGGGATATTACGAGAGTGGAACCAGTTAATGAATATGTGAGACTGTCTCGCTGGAAGTGGCTGGGGCACATATACAGAAAAGAAGGCAGTTTAATACAGAATGTGCCAGAGTGGACTGCTAGAGGAAGAAGAGGTAGAGGTAGGCCGAGGGAAACCTGGTTGAGGACAATGAAAAGAGAAGCAGGAGAGGAGTGTTGGTGGGACCTGAAGGAGATGGCAAGAGACAAATATTGGTGGAGAGAGTTCATCGAAGCCTTATGCATCCCGTGGGGTGCCACAGGAAATGATTGATTGATTGAATGACGAACAAAGACAAAGACAAGGAACATGGGAAAGTATCAGTCATCAGAAAATACAGACTGAAGGAAAGAAGCAAAGAAAGAAAGAGAGGAAGAAAGAAAGAAAGGCCGAAGGCAGGTAAGGAAAAGAAATAAAGTAATAAAAACAAAAGCAATGAACATAAACACAAAGCGACAGAAAGTACAACAGCTTAGACAACAAGACAAAGAAACAACAGACGAGTATTGAGAGAGAGAGAGAGAGAGAGAGAGAGAGAGAGAGAGAGAGAGATGATCAAATAAACAAGACAGATACAAGATTATTTTTCCCTTTCCTTCCCCCTCCCAAAGCCGACACACGCATACAGATGATTTCTGCCCTGCCCTGCCCTGCCCTGCCCTTCCTTACCCTGCCTTGCCATGCCCAGCCTTGGTTTGCCCTTCCTTACCCTGTCCTGCCCTGCCCTACCCTGCCTTACAATACCCCGTCCTTCCATACTCTCACCTTACTTACCCTGCCCTACTCAGTCCTGCCCTTTTCTACCCTCTCCTTCGCTACCCTGCCCTGCCCTGTCATATTCTACCCTGTCCTTCCCTTCTTTCCCCCTCCCTACCCTGTCCTTCCCTTGCTTCCCCTTCCCTACCCTGTCTGTCTTCAGCTCCCTACCTTCTCCTTCCCCACCATCTCCCTTTCCATGTTTACCTTCCCTTCCCTCCAGGTATCGGTAAAATGCCTTTGATTTAGCTGTTAGGACGCAAAACGTATTGGCATTCTCTCTCTCTCTCTCTCTCTCTCTCTCTCTCTCTCTCAATTGGCATAATCTGTGGGGCGGCCACGCATCAAAGTAGTTCAATCGGCAAATAAGGGATGTGGAAAGGGGAGGTGAAGAGCAGCATTGAAAAAGTGTGTGTGTCGGGGAGGAGGAAAGAGACACGAGGGGTGGAGGGAAGAGACAGGAGGGGTAGAGGGAAGAGACAGGAGGGGTGGAAAGAAGAAACAAGAGGGGTGGAGGAAAGAGACAGGAGGGATAGAGGGAAGAGAATTATACAAGGGCTATCCACAGTGTCCATAGATTCGTCCAAGGGTAAAAACTCTACGTTCGGAGAACCCCAATTTCACTGCAAAAATGCGTCACTTTCCCTGATTGTTGGATCCCTGCCATATCATGTATTTATGGGAAATGAGGCTACAGTGATGATGATGATGATGAAAACATCAGCAGTAACCGAGAAATATTAATAATTGTGTCTTTAAGCAAAAAGAAAATATGGAATTAGAATGCAACAGAGAGAGAGAGAGAGTACAGGAAGATAAAAACGCCAGCAAGTCTTCCATTTCCTTCAAACGCCATAAAAACCGTACAGAACTTTGTGCAATTGGCTGGACGTAATTTAATGCAGGACTCATTTCCAGCAGTCCTGTAAAGTTTTCCTCAGTCGTATCAATTTCCCAGAGTGCTTTGCAAACTATATTACCACTACTACTACTACTACTACACCTCCATCCATTGGTGAATTATATTGTGAAGATCAAAACCAACCTTCCTAATACAGTTCACCATTTGGAGTTGTAATGTGAAGGTTAACACTAACCCTCATATTACAATCCGTTGGTCCCAAGCACGCCAACGGCTGTGGTTACCAACCATCTACAGTACTATTACTATTATTATTTTATTTTTTGTTTATTGATATTACAGTGTAAATAAAGACATTAAACTATTGGAGTCGCTGGTCTATGCGACTCTCGACCACTGTAGCTTCGTAATCCATACCCGCCAGAGAGACAGGCCTGAGGGCTGATGATCTTGTGCCCCTGAGACATAGCAGAGCAGACCTCACGAGGGAGAATGACAGTCGACATCTCATCCAGGCCATAACAGAACTCTGCGGTTGACGTTTCTTCTCAGAAAGAACCTCTGCCAGTCTCGAATAGAATCTCACTGCCTCTGGACCCATCCCACCTGATGTCGTGAACACAAGGGGAGTGAATCGACCATGGTCCACATGTTGGATCCTTTCTTGATAATTTCTATTTTTTTCTTGCTCATTCCTCTTGTGTGCAGCTTCGAGAGACAGTTCACGATGACATGCTGCCATGGGATCGAATATCCTGATGTCGAAGAACGCCCTCTGCCCACGTGTCCAGAAACTTCGAGCACTGACATCCACTCTTGCATCATTTGATGTGTTTGCTGTTCTGTGGGTGAAGTGCTCGCCGTCCAGGGGTAGCAGAGCTGGCTCAGTCGTGACATCATGGCATATTTCCTGCAGCATTTTGGCAGTGAGATCGCGTACTTCATCGTGTCGGATGCAAACAAAGTCTCCCTTCTTGCATACCACTGCATGGTTTGCATCAAGCACAGTGTTGAGGTAGGTTCTCTATTGGCCACCCATATCTCAAGGCTATGGCATCAATAAATTCTTGTTTGTTGAAGTGGAAGCCTTTTGCCTTGAGAGGCAGGGTTGTGAGCCAGTTCGATGCTCCAACCTCCTGTGCAATTTCAACTCTTCTGCACTGGTCCGGTGTTAGATGTTCGATTATGTGCTGCAGTTGGTCTTTTTGTCTTGCTTCACCTCCTTGCTTATCTGTGTCTTTATGTCTTTCTGCCTTTGGTGGTCGATTTCACTCGTCTCAACCTGGGCGCAGATCTTCTGTGACAAGGATTCGGTGAGCCTGATTGAATTTCTGTGTTCATAGCTTGCCACGGCTACTGGATTTATAATGCCAAGGCCTCCCATCCTGGGTGGTAGTGCTAGAAGTCCCTCTCTTCTGGTGTGGGGATGTGGCCATTGGTTAGAGATGGGAGGAATGAATCCCTGATGCATCCTCCAGTGGTTGTAGCAGCAACTCGATGTCTGGTATGGTCCTCATCACGAAGGTCCACTTGTGCTTTACACCATAGGTAAATGCATTGTATGGTGCATGGGGTTCTGTTTTTACGTGGCTGGATAGTGTATGAATTTCTTCTACCCATGTCTTTACCTTGTCACTCACATATTTGTCTTTGAATTCCTTGGTTCCAATCACAGTCCCTAGATGCCTCTGACCTTCCTTAGTCACGATCAAGTTTGTGCCTCTAAATGCTTCTTGTGCATCTTGATAGTAAGCTGGTTTCACGATCAAGATGGACTTACTGGCATTAGGGTAGTAACCTGTTTCAGGGCCATGAGATGTTACAAGGTCCCACCATTTCCTCACATCCTCAATCTTGCCAGCACCCGTAAGATCATCTGCATAGGCTACCTGTTTTACATTGGTGGCCTCGTATTTGATCTGTTGTTGCAGCACTGTCATCGCCAGGGCGTACATAGCCATGGCAACGGGGTCCCCCTGGGTAGTTCCTTCTGTGGACTGCATTACACCGACATCGTGAGCCGCTGTCTTACCCACAATGTAGAGGTCTGCTGGTTCTTTGTAGGTGTTTTCCACATATTGGGCAAATGCTGGGCATTTAACCTTGATATTGTGCAGCATTGCCTCCCGGTTGATGGAATTAAATGCATTTGAGGCATCAACTAATAATACTGCCTCACAGTCCTCTTCCTCAAATATTTTCCTCATGGAGTGAACTGCTGCCTCACCTCCTGCCTGCTGGCCTGCACACACCTGGAGGTTGCCAACTGCCTGCTTCACATCATCTTTCACCACCTCCATGATGCATTTTCCTATAATCCGTCTTAAGACTTCACCCACCCCGATGGGCCTGCATCCAGGATTCTTATCAAGGGGGATTAGTCTGCAAGCCGTCAATGCTTCGATGTTACTGCACTGACTTGAAGCCAGCTTCCTCGCCAGTGAGGCAATGGTGTTACATAGGTCTGTTGCTGCCTCCCCAAACTTGATGTTACTGAGGATTACTCGCCAAGATTTTGCATCCAGGCCTGACGGTCCTGCCCCTCCCTGTGTGTGCATTGCCTTCCGCCACACCATATCTCCAGTTATCCTGTCATATATGATGGGACTGGGAGGAGTGTAGTTGCCGTCAAGCTTTGACTGGACACTTGCTTGTCGTGCAGTCGGGTGTTTTTCTTTTACCTGTTGCATTGTTTCATCTGTCAGATCAAGTGCTCCGATTGGTGATTCAGCTGACAGGGATCTTGTTGCCATCGAGACCTTCCCCTGTCTCATCTTGCTGCCAAAAATCCTTGCCACATCGTTGGTATTCTGATTTCTTCTGCCTCGGTTGTTTATTCTCATCTGCAAGGCCCTTGCTTCCCCAAGTAGGTTGTCGATTTCACCTCTTTTCCATGTTTCAACCCGCCTTTGGATGGCCTTAATATTTTCTGCAAAGCTAGCTCTCGGGCGGGTCTTGTTGAGGAAGAGATGTGGTATTAGTGCAAGGACCTTAAGAGAGAATGAGGCAATGGGTGAGTTATTGTTGTAGTTGGCTATCAGGCGAGTGATTTCCTTGATCATGTCAGTTGTAGCATTGCATTTGGGAGGTTCAAAAAGGTTACTTGAGGACCATCCAACTATTTCATTATATGTGGTGTTCACCCAGGTTACTGCATTTTCTCAGGATTTGCCCATCCAGTATGTGGGACGACCTTCTCGCACAGACCTTTGAGGCTGTTCTGCTTCCTCGTTGTTTGTGTCACTACCGTTCTGAGGACGTATAATACCTGGATGATTCCCTCCTTCATGCACTCCTCTATGGTGGTCTTCATCCTGAGTTTCATTTCTATTATAAACCTCCTGATGTTCCTCACCCCCAGCTTCACTACTATTTACTTCCCCATGGTGATTTAACCCACCCAGCGCTTCCATATCTCTCGCATCTTGGCGTCCATCCCTATCCCTCGCTTCGCCACGGGGTCTTTCACCACCACGCATGTCCGTGTAATCGTGCATATTGTCAGTGACCGCCCCATCAATTTCCATGTCACCAATCTGTCGCCTGCCATGTTGGAAGAGGTCAAGTGCCGCTTCTGGTGGGCTGTGATTCCCTAACACATTCATACAGAAAGGTCCCATCCTGCAGTATGTACACGGTGACCTATTTGTTGCACATGAGCACCTGATACACTTATGCTGCCTATTGGAGCACTGACAACAATACTGTGGGGTGGCCATAGTGTTAAAGTTTTTATACTGTGGTACAGTATTAATAATAATAATTATAGCTACTTTTTGTAGTACTTTTAAATGAGAATTAAATATAATGTTACTAGAACTACTATTTTACTATACGAATTTAAAATTTAAGGTTTGATATAAGTGAAGAATGTGCTTGTTTTACTTCTGTGTTTGTAGATAATATGATTAAGTTATGAAGCAGTTTGCTCGTTTTTCTCTAGTTTTGCATATCAGTTAATATCTAATTGTTCTGTTTTATACTAATAATCGACTGAACTGATAACGATATGTATTTAAAGTTTGATATGAAGTAAAACAACGCTTCTTTGTTCAAGGGTTAAGTAGGTGGCCAATTGGTGTGGCGCAATAATGTGGAGCCTTGTTTATTAGTAATGGGTCTTCAGGCGTTAAGGTGTAGGGGTGAGGGTGGTGTGTGTGTGTGTGTGTGTGTGTGTGTGTGTGTGTGTGTGTGTAGTTTAGTGATATTGGGTCTTCGGACACTATGGTATAGGGGTGAGTGTGGTGTGGTGTGTGGCGTTGGGACAGTGTGTGTGCGTGTGTGTGTGTTGGTGTTGTGACATGTGATGTGTGACGTGTGGTTGTGGTGTGGTAAGATAGAGGCACCTTGGTTTACTAAGTCACATTGGCATTAACAAGGTTTGTTTAGTACTTCTTTTGAATATAAAAGAGAATTTTGAGAGGGTTGAGTACGTAGTTCTAGTGTGTAATTTTATGGAGTTTACATTAGTCCTATTATACAGATATTATATTAAAAATATTCTTATTACTATTGTATTTAATAATAATAGTGTGCTTAAAACTAGGGTACTATGTTGAAATGTGTTAATTAATTGAAGTTATATTTATTAATTTTATATATTAGAATTAAAGTTTTAATTACTACTGTACTGTTTATTATTATATTATAGACTTATCTACTGTGATTGGTTATATATTTATATGATGAGATTCTATGTATAATATGTTTTATAGTTATTTAAGAACAGTCATTGTGTGTGTGTCTGTATGTGTGATGTGTTTACAATACAGTGTCATCTAAGGTGTGTGTAAGATTCCCTACCTAAATGTTTTTGCATGCCACGCTTCTATACCACCTGGTTATGCTGGTGGTGTGTATGTAGGTGATTGTTGTATAGTTAGTGGTAGTTGTTGTTATATTTAGTGTTTGATACAGTGTTTATAAAGTATTATTAGGTGGTGTGTATGCTAGTGATCAGTGGGTGATGTTCAGTGTATGGTAACAGCTGATATATTAGGGAAATGGAGTTAATGCTCCAAGGATAATGGAGTGAGCAAGAGGTGTGTGACAGGTATCCCACGTCTCATTGTTATTTGTGGACAAAGTTAATAATTGAAAAATAGGCTTCAGAGAGGTATTTATTTTGTAAGTGAGGGTGGCGATACTTATATTCAGGGTGTGTGGGGCAGCGCACATGTGGCGGAGGGGTCCCGGGTGGCTGATGATATAATGTATGGTGTTGACACCAGTCCAGATAACCCTCTCAGGTCAGCACCTCGCTCGCTAACGGTCCCTGCACACACACACACACCCTTCCTCCTCCTCACACCATAGTTATCACAATTTTTCACATTTTACAAGCAATATATAGCTGATATTTAAGATATTCTTTCACATATGCATCAGTGTCCACTTAATGCTGGAGTGGGTATCAATTTCTCTCTCTCTCTCTCTCTCTCTCTCTCTATCTATCTATCTATCTATCTATCTATCTCTCTCTCTCTCTCTCTCTCTCTGAACCAAGCTTCCACCAGACCCAGCCAGCCGTCATCAAAACACCAGCACTAACACCACCACACCAGACCCAGCCAGCCGTCATCCAAACACCAGCACTAACACCACCACACCAGACCCAGCCAGCCGTCATCCAAACACCAGCACTAACACCACCACACCAGACCCAGCCAGCCGTCATCCAAACACCAGCACTAACACCACCACACCAGACCCAGCCAGCCGTCATCCAAACACCAGCACTAACACCACCACACCAGACCCAGCCAGCCGTCATCCAAACACCAGCACTAACACCACCACAACAGACCCAGCCAGCCGTCATCAAAACACCAGCACTAACACCACCACACCAGACCCAGCCAGTCGTCATCAAAACACCAGCACTAACACCACCACACCAGACCCAGCCAGCCGTCATCCAAACACCAGCACTAACACCACCACACCAGACCCAGCCAGCCGTCATCCAAACACCAGCACTAACACCACCACACCAGACCCAGCCAGCCGTCATCCAAACACCAGCACTAACACCACCACACCAGACCCAGCCAGCCGTCATCCAAACACCAGCACTAACACCACCACACCAGACCCCAATGACACAACAACGTATTCTAAATGCATCTGTACACTTGCTAACACCACTTCCTTAGCGATTCATTCTGCACAATACACCCCAGTACACCTTAGCGATTCATTCTGCACAATACACCCCAGTACACCTTAGCCATTCATTCTGCACAATACACCCAGTACACCTTAGCCATTCATTCTGCACAGTACACCCCAGTACACCTTAGCCATTCATTCTGCGCAATACACCCAGTACACCTTAGCCATTCATTCTGCACAATACACCCAGTACACCTTAGCCATTCATTCTGCACAATACACCCCAGTACACCTTAGCCATTCATTCTGCACAATACACCCCAGTACACCTTAGCCATTCATTCTGCACAATACACCCAGTACACCTTAGCCATTCATTCTGCACAATACACCCAGTACACCTTAGCCATTCATTCTGCACAATACACCCAGTACACCTTAGCCATTCATTCTGCACAATACACCCAGTACACCTTAGCCATTCATTCTGCACAATACACCCAGTACACCTTAGCCATTCATTCTGCACAATACACCCCAGTACACCTTAGCCATTCATTCTGCACAATACACCCAGTACACCTTAGCCATTCATTCTGCACAATACACCCCAGTACACCTTAGCCATTCATTCTGCACAATACACCCAGTACACCTTAGCCATTCATTCTGCACAATACACCCCAGTACACCTTAGCCATTCATTCTGCACAATACACCCAGTACACCTTAGCCATTCATTCTGCACAATACACCCAGTACACCTTAGCCATTCATTCTGCACAATACACCCAGTACACCTTAGCCATTCATTCTGCACAATACACCCAGTAGCCTCATGTATGGCACTGATCAAAACTAGGTCCATATTAACACGATAAAAATATACGTGAAAAAGAATGTTAGAGTTTAATAGGCAAAATAAATCGCTAAGTTAATGGTGCTAACACTAACTATAAATCTATCTATCTATCTATTGCCAGACGCCTCAATCCCGTTTGGGGTGGCCACAAACAAATCGCCTCCAAGTCGCCCTGTCCCCCGCCATTTCACTGCCCTGCTCCCAACTCACACCCCCCTCTCTCATATACCTCTCCACCCCATCCCTCCATCTCATCCTCGGCCTCCCCCTCCCTCTTCCCTCCTCCACCTCACTCACATACACTCTCTTCGTCAGTC
>NC_137003.1:6829414-6841914 GCF_032717465.1 Coenobita brevimanus
TAAAAGTGTCTAGTGATGAAAAACATGCGTTCTCGGGCTGAAAGGTTTCATATAGACACATAAGAATCAAGAGGCTAATGTACCTGATAAAATAAATCGCCGAGGATAAGGTGTTGCAGAGTCTGCCAAGCCCACAAGGCTACGACCCAGCCTCACCTGACTGTCTCCCACGTAAGTCGTACCTTTATAAAGCTCCCAGGCTCCTTACGATAAATAATGAGACAGTGAGCGATGACTTTTGAACCTCTAGTGATGTTATCATTGAAATCCAACAAACTTTTCATAATACTGTGGACGAGTTTCATAATTCTTCAACCAAAAAAATAGAGTAATATTCCTAACCTCACCTGTACATTTGCTGGAAAAGAATGTTAAAATTTCCCGGCCCTAAAAAAGGTAATATCATCATATTTTGCCTCAGGAACATAAAGGCTACAGTATAGGCAAGATAAATCGCTGAGGAAGGGGTGTTAGGTAATCTCTAGGGCCCGCGTTATAGCCCCCACCTGTATCAGTATGCAGGGTTTGGGCCGCCGACGCAGCCCCTCATCAGGCAAGGGTTGTGTGTGTGTATGTGTGTGTGTGTGTGTGTGTGTGAGAGAGAGAGAGAGAGAGAGAGAGAGAGTGATCGGAAATGTAATAAAAAGTAGTACGTTGAGAGAGAAGTAGGGTGCGTGGGTGGGTGCGTGGATTATGAATAGGTGGGTGAGTGGAAAAGAGAGTGAGTGGTTGGAATAATGATGTATATATACAATTGTGGTGAGTATGAGAGTGAAAGGTAAGATGAGGAAATTGGTGATGAATGACTGATGATGGTGGTGGTGGTGGTGGTGGTGGTGGTGGTGCTGCTGCTGCTGCTGCTGCTGCTGTTGCTGCTGCTGATGATGATAATGATGATGATGATAGTAATGTTGATGATAGTTGATGGTGGTAATGGTGATGATGATGATGATGATGATGATGATGATGATGATGATGGTGGCGGTGGTGGCGGTGGTGGTGGTGGTGCTGATAATGATATTAATGATGATGATGATGATGGTAATAATGGTGATGATGATGGTGATGATAATGGTAATAATGGTGATGATGATGGTGATGATGATGGTAATAATGGTGATGATGATAATGATAATAATGATGATGATGGTAATAACGGTGGTGATGATGATGTTGATTTATGATTGTCATTTCTTAAATATATATGAAGACAAAAGATATTAAACGTCATTCCACTTAATATAACACATTGAGCATTAAGGTCCCTAGCACCTCTTCCTTAGCGATTAATTTTTGGATACGGCTAGTTATTATCCTTTTGCACGTTATATATGCAGAGTATGGTGACATTGGAATGATTTACGTAACACGAAGATGGACGGTAAGGTTTAAGCAAAATAAGTCTCTTAGGAAAAGGTGTTAGGAAGCTTCCTTAACAGACAAGAATACGTAGGACACATCATCGTGCTGAAGGGGTTATCTTGAAGCACTAAGAATACTGGTACAATTTTGCTTTCCAGAATAGACAAAAATAAAAGAATAATAGACGAGTTAATTACACTAGATTCCCGTCTGTCAGTTTTACAAGGGTTATTAAGGCAGATAATTACTATGGGATTAAAGGGTCGTATGCTAAGTGGGTTTGGAGATTCCTTAACATTTGTCCTTTAGCGATTCATTATGCACATTACACCTTAGTACACTCTTATTACGCCTTAGTACACTTATTACACCTCTACGCGTATTACACCTCAGTACACTCTTTACACCTCAGTACACTCTTTACACCCCAGTACACTTATTACACCTCAGTACACTGTTTACAGCTCAGTACACTTGTTACACCTCAGCACACTCTTTACACCTCAGTACACTCTACACCTCAGTACACTCTACACCTCAGTACACTTATTACACCTCAGTACTCTGTTTACACCTCAGTACACTGTTTATACCTCAGTACACTTATTACACCTCAGTACACTTATTACACCTCAGTACACTTATTACACCTCAGTACACTCTTTACACCTCAGTACACTCTTTACACCTCAGTACACTTATTACACCTCAGTACACTTATTACACCTCAGTACGTTTACATTCAGTACTCTCTTTACACCTCCGTACACTTATTACACCTCAGTACACTCTTCTATGTTAATGACACAAACTGTGGTTATACTAAAAATATATACAAACAGCATACAAGATGATGCTAAGGTATAACGTACAAAATAAATCGCTGACGAACGGACATTACCTACATTTCAAAACCACCTTACATACGTCCATTACATCTGACAAGGGTAGGTTCTGCGTCCTTAAGCACCTTCCTCCACGTACCAGTGTTGCGTGCCCTCCTTTATGTGTACGTCACCCTGATGATCTCTTGTATGTACGTACAGACACGATTTCCGGTGCTTACACGGCCATGTGTCACTGTGTTACTGTGTGTACGTCTGGATTAGTGGTGTGTGTGTGTGTGTGTGTGTGTGTGTGTGTGTGTGTGTGTGTGTGTGTGTGTGTACATGGATTACGTCTACACAAGGCAAACGCAGAAACTTCATACAGAACTAAGCCTCAGCCAGATTACTCTCTCTCTTTCTCTCTCTCTCTCCTTGCCGGTCGGACTCTTGGACATTAAAAAAAAAAAAAAAAAAAAACTATAACCACACATCTTTGCCAAGCTGTCCGAAATCCCTCCCCCCCCCTTCCTCCTATGTTCGTAAAAGTTTGCAATGATTTCGGAGCCAACTTGCAACCCGACTTGCCTGGGTCAACACGAGTTTACATTTTTGATGCAAACGACAAAATACGACCCCGCTGCCCACAGAGAGAGTGAGAGAGAGAGAAGGGGGGAAGGTGTGTGGGTGAGATTGAGTGACGAGGAAGTGTGGGAGTGGATGGATTGGTAGTTTGGGTGAGAGAGAGAGAGAGAGAGAGAGAGAGAGTCAGTGCGAGGGAGACTGTGGTTGGGAGTTGAATATGAAAAAGGAAGACCAACACAAAGAATCTTTCATGTGTAATCGTCTTAGGACACACACACACACACACACACACACACACACACACACACACACACACACACACACACACGTACTGCCCTAAGAGGCTTACATTATTAAAATATGCAGTTATTGCCTCTTCTGAAAATATTCCTCATTTTTTCCCTCCAAAATACATACATTACCTGTGTGTAGGTGTATAAGGCGTTGATTTTTACGTACAGTCACGCTCCCTAATTCAGACCCACCCCGAGCCAAGCTGAGGGAGGCAGTAGCTACGGCTCTTAAACGAACGCGTTTACTAGTCACCCCCCCCCCCACTCCTTCCCTCAATCCCCATCCCTCTCACTATCGCCATCCAACGATCATTCTATACCCTACTGCATTCCTTTCCACTCTCACCTCTTACTGAAACAATCATTTACTGAAGAGGACAGTGCTGGACGGAATTATATAGTAGATTTGGGAAAACATAGGGCATGAAAAAAAGTAAGACCTGAATATATTTATACGTCTCTTAAAAAATTACCTCAAGGGAAATGTTTATTGAGGCTTGTTGAGGGGTATTACCGAAAGAGCAGGTAAGATATACTCCCTCAGCTCTGGCCTTGGCTCAGGGTGGGTCTAAATTGGGGAGCGTGACTGTACATGCTCCTTGATGCCTACTATATCGCAGTGGTGTCCGAAACCAGAGACGCGTAACTGACAAGGGTAGCACCAACAAATATTGCTCCACACAACCACACACAACCATCACTTTGCACATACAGGTCCCTAGTTCAGTTGTAGGTGCAAAAAGACATTCTCATTCGCTTATATTCACATTTTCTTTATCGTGAATGCCCGCCATTAAAACAAACCACCTATGGCAATTCAGTAATGGCGTCTGAAATATACTTCCTCTTCAGTATTTCAAAGCGTCATGGTTTAGAAATATTACTCGAGAAGCTTTTGTCTCCTTCATTACCCCTGAATACTGTATATATATATATATTATATATATATATATATATATATATATATATATATATATATATATATATATATTTTATGCCAGAAAGAAGGAACCAAAGGCCATGAGCCCGCAGTAACAGTTCCCTCCAAGAGATAAACAAAATACAATAGAGAGCCAAATTCAAGATCCGATCATTTTGAGATGCCTGGACACACTACGTTTGAAAGACTGGAGATCATAGGCAGCAGAAAATACAGACAGAGGGAGACAGTTCCAGAGCTGACCCGTTGCATAAATGAAAGACTGGGAGTAACGGTTAACTCTTGCATTAGAGAGTTGGACAGAAAAGGGATGAGAGTTTGCTGCCAGGCAGGTGCTACGTGCCCGTCGCAGAGGTGGAGGAATGCAAGCAGACAGTTCAGAGGAGCAGTGACCATTAAAGTGGCGATAGAAAAGAGATAAAGATGCAACAGTGCGGCGAAGAGACAGAGGTTGAAGGGAGTCAGTAAGAGGAGGAGAGTTAATGAGACGAAAAGCCTTTGACTCCACCCTATTGAGAAGAGCTGTATGTGGGGAGCCTCCCCACACATGAGAGTTGTACTCCACACAGGGGCGGATAAAACCCCTGTATAGAGTCAACAATTGTGCAGGGGTAAAGAAAGAGCGGAGTCGGCTTAGCACACCCAATCTCTTGGAAGCAGATTTTACAAGAGATGTAATATGATCTTTCCAAGATAAGCCCCGAGTAAATGAAACCCCAAGCATGTTCAAGGATGATGCAGGATTAAGCTGAATATTATTAAACATTAGTGGGTATACCTGTGGAAGATTTTGTCGGGTTGATAGGTGTAAGAACTGAGTCTTAGATGCATTAAAAACAACCATATTATTTTTACCCCAGTCGGAGATACGAGCCAAGTCAGACATTAGGTGTGCCATAGCATCATCCCTTGTTTGTTGAAGTAACTGTTGAGATGGGCGTTGCGGGAACTGAATGGAAAGGTGAAGGGTGGAGTCATCAGCGTATGAGTGGATAGGGTTAGATGTACAGTTTAGATCATTGATGAATAAAAGAAAGAGAGTTGGTGATAGGACAGAGCCCTGAGGAACACCACTGTTGATAGATCTAGGAGAAGAACGTTGGCCGTCTACAACAGCGGCTATAGAAAGACCAGAAAGGAAGCTAGCGATGAAGGCACAGATAGAAGGATAGAAACCGTAGGAGGGCAGTTTGGAAATTAAAGATTTATGCCAGACTCGATCGAAAGCCTTTGAGATGTCAAGTGCAATGGCAAAGCTTTCGCCAAAGTCCCGAAAGGAGGATGACCAGGAGTCTGAAAGGTAGGTGAGAAGATCGCCAGTGGAGCGTCCCTGAAGGAACCCATACTGACGATCGGAAAGAAGGTTGTGATAGGAAAGATGCCTTAAAATTTTTCTATTGAGAATTGACTCGAAAACTTTTGAAATACAGGACGTTAAAGCAATTGGACGATAGTTGGAGGGTTGGGAGTGGTCACCCTTCTTTGGGACTGGCTGAATGAGAGCAAACTTCCAGCAAGAAGGAAAGGTACAAGTTGACAGACAAAGGCGAAAGAGTTTGCCTAGGCAGGGAGTAAGCACTGAAGCACAGTTCTTGAGAACAACAGGAGGGACCCCATCGGGCCCATATGCCTTGTTAGTACTGAGGCCAGTGATGGCAGAAAATACATCAACTGAAGAAATTTTAATGTCAGCCATGAGGAAGTCAGAGGGGGGTAGTAATGGAGGAACAGCACCGGAATCGTCTAAGGTGGAACTGGAGGAGAAAGTCTGTGCGAAGAGATCTGCTTTATCAGTAGAAGAAATAGCTACAGAACCATCAGAGTAGAAAAGAGGAGGGAAGGATGATGAGGTAAAGTTGTTAGAAAGAATTTTGGCAAGGTGCCAGAAGGAGCAGGAAGAATTCGAGTTGGAGAGTTGAGAGCATTTAGTATGGATGAAATTATTTTTAGTAGAGCGAAGAACAGATTTAGCACGATTCCGGGCAGAAACGTAAAGATGATGTGATTCAGGGGTGGGTTGGCTCTGGTACCTTTTGTAGGCCCTCTCCTTGTTGCGGACAGCATTAGAACTAGCGTGATTAAACCAAGGCTTTCTTGCGTTAGTCAAAGGGTATGAGAAAGGAATGTATGCTTCCATGCCTGAGAGAATAACCTCCGTAATGCTCAAGGCACACTCAGATGGCTCCCGGCCATGGAAGCAATAATAATTCCAGGGAAAATCAAAGTAGTACTGCCTGAGGGCCTCCCAGTCCACGGCTCCAAAATGCCACAGACGACGTTTCCCTGGAGGGTCCACAGGCCGCACCAAAGTGATAGGACAGGTTAAGGTAATAAGGTTGTGATCGGAGGAGCCCAACAGAGAGAAAAGATTAACAGAGTAAGCAGAAGGATTAGTTGTGAGGAAGAGGTCAAGTATGTTGGAGCTCTCTCCAAGGCAGTCAGGGATACGGGTAGGGTGCTGTACAAGCTGCTCTAGGTCATTAAGGATAGAAAAGATGTAGGCTTGTTCACCAGGTGGATCCGTGAAAGGAGAGGAGAGCCAAAGGTGGTGGTGAACATTGAAATCTCCTAGAATGGAGATTTCAGAGAAAGGAGAAATGGATAGAATGTGTTCCATCGTAGAAGTAAGATAGTTGAAGAATTTTTGATAGTCAGTAGAATTAGGGGATAAGTAAACAGCACAGATATATTTAGTCAGAGAATGACAGGAAAGCCGAAGCCAGAGTGTAGAGAATTCAGAAGAATCGAGTTCAGGAACACGAGAGCAAGATAAGTCGTTGCGTATATAGACACAACAGCCACCTTTGGCTTTGAAATGAGTATAGAGAGTGTAGGAGGATACAGAAAAGGGTTTGCTGTCAGTTGCCTCAGACAGCTGAGTCTCCATTAGAAAAAGAAGGTGAGGTTTAGAGGAGGAGAGGTGGTGCTCAACAGAGCGAAAGTTAGAGGACAGGCCGCGAATGTTGCAGAAATGAAGAAGAAGAGAGTCAGACAGTGGTTCCAGGCACCTCGAGTCGACACCGGGAGAGGGGCGGACGGTGGGGGCATTTATGATTTCCCCCCCTGGGGACTCCGAGGCTTGATTAAAAGACGACATTTTTGTCGAATTTAGAATAGGAAGTGTAGTGTGTACTGTGCATGTAGTTTGGTGTAGATAGTTAGAGAAATTTGTACTGGAGAGATGCTGGCCTACTCTCTGTGTAACTGAGACACTGAAAAAGTTCAGCAAAGGGGGATGGTCAGGAACTAATCCTGAGGGCTGATGAAACGGGAGCTCCAGCACTCCCTGTCATCAGCTTTCCATCCACCTCGGGAGTACTGCCCTGCTCGACTGGTGCTACAGTCTACTACTATTATTATTATTATTATTATTATTATTATTATTTACGGATGTCCACTCAGACTTATAAACGTCATCTCAGCCTGGTAACCGATCTGTTCAGGTAGGGAAATGGCAAAGGAAACTTGAAATATCCGCTACTTGGCCCCAGTGATTCCGGTTTACCTCGACCGCCTCACACTGGCTTGTCCTGGATCACTGCCTGCCAACCCTACCTCCATATACCACTTCAGTGTCCTCTGCTCTGTATTCTCCTGCATACTTAGCGTTCAGTGATTTAGGACACTCTTCACACCATCCTATCGGAATATTCAGTATTTTTAGAAGGAAATCACAAGCATTGGGTGAAGTAGCAAAATCAAGAGGAAAAAGCAAAGCAAAAAAATAAATAAATAAATACATAAAAGGGCTGGCGTGAAAGAAATGGGTGAATTGAAATGGGGACTTGCACAGAGAGAGAGAGAGAGAGCATATATGGGAGTAATATCAGTAGAGAAGAAAAACTGAAGTGAACAGATTAAAGGAAGAAACAGTTGGTAGTATTAAACAACCTCTTCCCCTTCTGGCGAAGCATCATCGTGAAGAGGCTCTTCCCAGTTTGGTACCTTTAAACCCCCGGCCGAACAGCCTCTTCCCAGAAGGAGACTACGGAAGGGTTGGTATGCTGCGGGGGTGCTCTCTGGCAGAGAAATCGTGAGATTGGTACGCCGGAGGAGCGTATGTTTGCCGTCATCTGTGTTTTGTTTACTCTCTCGTGTGATATATTGCGAAAATAATATGCTAAATCTGATAAACAACGTCTCCGAATTAGTCCAGTGGCAGGAAATAGTTTTAATACTTGATACTTTAATACTTGAGAGGGGGTACAATGGTGGTTAGGATTACGGCAACTAGAATTTAGCGGTTTTGTTTGGTGGTTCAGTTAGGTTAGAAATAGGTTAGGTTAGGTCAGGTCAGGTTATCTAATAGACTTGTGCACCATTCCACTTTTCATTACTGTCTTCAGAAAGCACCTGGTATAATTTAAGGCCGTGATTAGGGTTACGGCAGTTAGAATTTAGCGCGACTTCCGTTTTCCTAACCACGATTAGAATTAAGATGTTTGGTTTGGTGGTTCAGTTAAGTTAGGAATAGGTTAGGTTAGGTTAGGTCAGGTCAGGTCAGTTTTAGTTAGGTTAGGTTGATACTGCTACAGTTTAGCTTAAACCGCTAGAATTTAGCGGTCGTTTGGTTTTTCTACTGTTAGAAATATGTTAGGTTAGGTTATTTAGGTTAAGTTATGGCTACCGTAAAAAGGAAGTGATTAGGATTACGGCAGCTAGAATTTAGCGGCGGTGGCAGTAATCTAATCACGGCCTTAAATATACCACGTGCTTGCCCTTCTGAAAACAGTAGTGAAAAGTGGAATAGTGTACAAGTCTGTTACATAAAGTGCTCTCGGAAATAAGCTGTGAAGTTGCCTGGATCACCACTGTATGAGACACAGGGAACTTGGGAAGGATAGAAGTCAACGACTGGGCTGTGCGCATGTAGCAGTCACTGAGCTCTGTAGTGGTAGCAGTAGTTTGATCGTAAATGGGTAGCACCAGTCTCCTAAAAATCTATAAATAAAGATAGTATCACACACCAAAAAATGATAACAAACATTTTAAAAAATTGCAAATGCATTTCGTGAATGTAAAGGTACAAACTAGTTACATGAATATGATATCAGTATAAAAAAGATACGAAGATATTTGGGAAGAGGCAGGTGATGATCCTGCTTCATATTCCAGTACCCGAGAGACACCTTCGCGCGCCGTACGAGGAACCTCTTCGTTTTAAAACTACGGCCGGAGCGACGAAGAGCTTGCTCGTGGGAAGTGGTAGTTAATACTACCAGCCTATCTCTTCTGTTTTTGCTTCTCTTCCTCCTCATCCCAACTCTCTCTCTCTCTCTCTCTCTCTCTCTCTCTAACGGTGCTCATTTTCCCCTCGCAAGCAATCATTTTCATTTTCATTCGTCAGATAGCTTTCCAAACAACCTAATTGCATGGTTAACATACCGTGCATCTTGCCAAACCTTTCAACGATTCATTGAAATAGCCAGTCTTAACCTTAGCAGTAATGTTCTACCGTATTTAGGTCCATGAACGAATATTTGTCCTACATGCTTGAGCGATACATTATGGTATTATCAAAAAGTACAGTAGTTTTTATTTTTGCGGGGAGTAATGTATCACTTTATTTTATTGCTATGAAGGTGAATTAATGATGATGATGATGAATGGCAGGATATTTACTTATTTACCAGTATCAGCCCTGGACCCAACAGTATATGCAAAAAAGAAAAAAAAAAAAAATAGTATTGTCTTTCCTTGATCAATACTTTGTGGAAAGAAACTGATAATTCAAACAGTTCTGACAGGCATCGTTGGTACCATCTCATTTAGCGAGTTCTTATATATGTCTCAGTTTCTTATACTCTTTTTTACTATTCGTAGCCTTTAATTATCGATTTAATATGCATGCGTCATATACAAAGTGGGAGGGTGCAAATCGAATCGCCGAGGAAGTCGCGCATGCGCACTAAAGTCGAGACGTAGCCCAGCAGTGTTTAGAGTTTGAACTCCGAGTGTGTGTTTGGATGTGTTGGCGCCCCGGGTTTTCGTGTTTTTCGTTGTATCTGACTGTATTTACGTCGCCGGAGTGATGATATAGTGAAAACAATGCCTACGGATTGTTATGGAACGCAGATTGACTGATGGTGATGAGAAATGGCTTGTGAAATAAGGAAAGAACGAACCAAAACATCCTGGTGCAGCATCAGCGGAATGAGACAAGAGCATCGACAACAATAACAACATCCATTCCTCCTGTTCCTTCAACATCATCACTCCTCCTTCTCCCCATCTTCGCCTCCACAACCGGGAAGTAAACCAGGTAAGGTAATATACATATGTCTGACCTTGAAAACAAAACAAAGCAGACTAATGTTATTGTGGACATATTGTGAGTAGAGTTCCCGTTTTCTGTCAAACGTTTTCTGTTACTTGGTATTGCGATGAGACCAAAGATGCTTGAAGGGTTACAAAAGATACTTGAAGGGTTACAAAAGATGCTTGGGTTGCAAAAGATGCTTGAAGGGTTACAAACGATGCTTGAAGGGTTACAAAAGATACTTGAAAGGTTGCAAAAGATATTTGAAAGGTTTAAAAAGATACTTGAATAAAAGTTGCTTCAAAGGGTTACGGGTAGGTTAGGCTTTGTATCTATAGGACGGACAGGGAAAGGAGAGAGCAGAGTCTTTGCGTGCGTTGTTCTTGGGTAAATTATCGTGCGAATTTATACTTATTTTTCTTAGGAACGACGCGGAAAGTGCAGATTATTCACATGCCTCGTTCTATAATAATAATAATAAATATTACGAGACAGTAAATTTGTGTATCCGGACACTGGATAAGAGTAAGAGAGAGGAAATAGAAAGGCTAAAGGATAGGGTTATGAAGAAGGGATATGTAGAAGAAAATGAAAGAACGAAATGAAAGGGAGATGGTTCTTTTTATCTGTCCGAGAGGAATTCGTCTCTGTCTATTTCAGTCTGTCTTTCTACTTGGCTATCTCAGTCAACCTGCCCATCTCTGTCTATCTGCCTGTATGTCAATCAACCTATCAGTCTCTCTCTAACTACCTATGTCTGTATATCGCTGTCCATTAATTTGTGTATCTGTGTATATCTGTATATTTATCTGTCTATAAAATTGTCCAGGATTTTGCCTGTTTGACATTTCAGTACACTTTCCTGCGAAAGTGGTGGTACTGTTGTACAGAACTGGAAGTATATAAATAGGAATAAATAGAAAAATTACGATTTGCATGCCAGTTCAATCCTGTACATTTATAACTCGCTCTGTGGTTCATTTTTTTTTGTCGTGAACCGATATCATACCCACCTCCCCTGACTCCACTTGAGTTAAATATGAAGAGATGAACCAGGGAATGATTCCATAACACTGATATAAGCACGTTAATGATAGAGAAATAAAGTTAGGCTTTATTGCCCCACCCCCTCTTCCTCCCACACCTTTGTTGTCTTTGTCTTTATTTCATTTCATTTCCTTTTCTTTCTTTTTCATTTTTTTTTTTTTTTTTTTTTTTTGCATGGTCAGATAAGGCAACCCCATCCAAAACAACCGAATCGATGATGGGATGACACGAGAGTAACACAATGACATCAAATTAATCAGTGCTGCAACAATTAATTTTTTACTTATATCATATTTTAACAAGCAGTGAAATCTCTACAGCAACCTAATTCCGGTACAAAGACAAATCAGGTTTTAAAACAGTTTAGCACTGTATTTAGGGTAAGTATATTTTTGTACTTAAATTTAGTGCAGTATCTGAAATGCGAATAATGTTGCTAAAGATTATATATAACTAAAATAGAAACGCCGTTTTTGTTCTAATCGATTATTTTTGGGCAGCATCTTATCTGAAATGTTTACGATATTTACCTGTACGCGACTGGCTCTTAATTTATTGGACAAATTATATTACAGGTATATTGCCGTATTCACCTGTGCGTTATTAGGCCATTTAGAACTTGCTTTATTGTCACTGGTATTACGGTATTGTTACTTTGAACTTCCTTTATTGTCAGGTATTACGGTATTCGTGTTACTTTGAACTCCCTTTATTGTCACTGGTATTAAGGTATTCTCGTCACTTTCAACTTTAGTCACTGGTATTATGGTATGCTCGTTACTTTGAACTTGCTTGTCACTGGTGTTACGGTATTCTCGTTAATTTGAACTTGCCTTACTGTCACTGGTATTATAGTATAGTTACTTTGAACTTGCTTTATTTTTACTGGTATTACGGTATTGTTACTTTGAACTTGCTTTATTGTCACTGGTATTACGGTATTGGTATTTAGAACCTGCTTTATTGTCACTGGTATTACGGTATTGTTACTCTGAGCTTGCTTTATTGTCACTGGTATTACGGTATTCTCATTACATTGAACTTGTCTTATTGTCACTGGTATTACTGTATTGTTACTTAGAACTTGCTTTATTTTCATTGGTATTACAGTATTATCGTTACTTTGAACTTGCTTTATTATCACTGGTATTACGGTATTTACTTAGAAATTGCTTTATTGTCACTGGTAT
>NC_137003.1:6846914-6877493 GCF_032717465.1 Coenobita brevimanus
CATCACTTTCCCTGCATTAAAGTCTCTAGTTTAGCTTTAATTTATCGTAGCTGAAGATTTTTACAGCTAATATTAGTTGTGTATAAACTTAGCTGAGTTACCCGTAGTGATGCCCAGTAGACACAGAAAAACATAATGGTCAGTATTCTCGTCGGTTAAGGTAGCTCCCTTTAATACCTTTTCCTAAGCGACTTATTTTGCATATTACACCTTACTGTCCTCCAGTGTTGCAACAGTAATTCTAGTACAGTGGTTCTTAAACTTTCCCGTGCAGCGGACCCCTGTTATTAAAACTAATCATGTGGCGGACCCTTAATTATGAATAGATTTCTCTCCTACCCTACCTCTTGAGTTTAAAGGTGTTTGTAGGCTGTAATATACTAAAATTGTTACCGGTACTGAATTATTTATTAAAAGCTTAACTTGAACATAACTGTTCAAATTTACTTCCCATAACTGTCATGACATTACCCGGTACTCATTTTACACATGTTTTATCTGATACCCAAATTAGCCTGCGGACCCCTTGGAACGTTCCACGGACCCCTGTGGGTCCGCGAACCACACTTTAAGAAACACTGTTCTAGTATCGCCGTATTCCGCATAGATAATGTGCAAAAGGATATTAACCAGCCGTATGCAATTAATAAATAAATAAAATAAAATAAATCGTTTAGGAAGAGATGTTAGGGAGCCTCCTTCCCCGACGAGAATAGGTGCCAATAACCCAAATAACAGTGTGAGATTAATAATGTGACATTAATAAAACCCATTCCTTTTACGACGCTTCCCATATTAATACAAAACAGGTAAACAGCTCATAGCACACACACACACACACACACACACACACACACACACACACACACACACACACACACACACACACACACACACACAGCCTCATAGCACAGTGACCAGGTGTGTATGACCCGGATAGAACACTTGAGAGAGAGAGAGAGAGAGTCTAGACTAGATGAGAGTAAAGATGTTATCTATGTAAACAAACGAGTATCAGGTGCATCACAAAAGGTAAACGAGGGTGGGGGAGGGGGGGAGGGGAGGGGGAGAGAGAGAGAGGAGGGGAGGGGAGGGAGAGAGTACAAAGGAAAGCAAACAGCAACAGACCTTATGGTCCTTTCGAGGCTGTTTGTTACAGAGTAGACTATGACAACGAGATCTAACTCTACATGCTTGAAGGATAAGGATAGTAAAGCAAGAAGGCTCCCCCCACCTCCAAACCTTCCAGTTAAAACTGGTAAGAAAAAGTGAGAAAAACCACCTTGCAGCGTGGAAAAACTGACATGGAAATTTCATAGGAAAGACTGAAAAGGAAAAGTTACATTCTATGTACTTTATCTATAAGCTACCAGTATGAATAACCTGAAAGCGAAAGTAGTAAAGTAAATGAATAATCGAATAAATAAATAATGCATGACACCATGTACGGGTAGCCTACGTTGAGTTAACGGGGTGTTTGCGGACACAGCGTGGAAATTGCACAGTGCACAGTATGGACGTTCAAGGGTGGTGCGGCAGCCTTGCCTGACGTTATTAAGGTAGACAGCAGTCAATCAGGCCCCAGCTCCGTTCATTCCACTGAGACTAGGAGCGTTCCCTTGGGGGATAAGTACACAAGTCACTTCCTGCAGCAGTGACCCCTGGTACATTAAAAAAATCCCATTGGTGGTCACTTGACTAACAGGGACCCTCAGTGATCCACAGCCCATCACAGGTCGAAAGTATGAGTAGTGACCATTAACTCAGGGCTATCTTTGCATATCTTAGTCTGTGCAGATACTATATTTGCTTTTAATTTATTGATCTAAGCTCTAAAAAAAATAAGATAAAATAAAAAATTATACATACACGAGTGTTTTATTCAGGAGTAAACATATTAAGCTGGGGGTTAGACGATAAATACTTATCCAGGCGACCTTTAAAGGTTTGTACTGTATTACAGTTTACTACATTGGAGGACAGTTTATTCCACATATTTAGAACTGTATTGAAGAAGAAATGCTTGGCTTCATGTGACTGGAATCGTTTGCCAATTATTTTATGCTCATTACCTCTAGTATAATTCGAGTAATCAACTGTGAAGTATTTATCAACAGCCATGTTATCATGTCCTTTGACAATTTTGAATACTTGAATTAGATCTTGTAACCTCCGTTTAGTTACGGTAAATAGATTCAGGGCTTCTAAACGTTCCTCATATGGTTTATTTCTCAGTCTAGATATCATCCTTGTCATCCTTTGCTGAACTCTTTTGAGCTTTTCCATATCCTTTTTATTGTACGGTGACCAAAACTGAACGCAATATTCCAAGTGCGGGCGCACTAAGGAATTATACAAAGTGAGGACAGTATTATTGGATTTATATTCAAATGCTCTGCCTATGAATCCAATCAATTTATTGGCTTTTTTCACAGTTTCTGTGTATTGTTTGCTTGGTTTCAAATAATTTGTTATTATAACTCCTAAGTCTTTTTCATGGATTACCTATCAAGTTGGACATTATTCATGCTATAACTAGCTCTTATATTTTTACTGCCAATGTTTAGCACTTTGCATTTATTAATATTGAAATCCATTTGCCAGACTTGGGCCCAGTTGAACAGTCGATCAAGATCTCTCTGAATTGCCTGCCTTTGCAGTGCTGTATCTGCTCTGTTACCTATTTTAGTATCGTCAGCAAATTTTGAAATATAACAACATTATCCTTCATCAATATCATTCATATGTATTAAGAAAAGAATAGGACCTAACACTGAAGCCTGAGGCACTCCTCGTGTAACGTTTATCCAGCCTGATTCTTTTCTGTTAATTACAACTCTTTGCTTTCGTCCGGTGAGCCAATCTTCTACCCACCCGAGAACACTGCCACTGAAACCATGTGCCTTCACTGCCGCTGAAACCATGTGCCTTTGGCTTCTGAAGGAGTCTTTTGTGTGGAACTTTGTCAAAAGCCTTTTGAAAATCAAGATACACAACATCAACAGATTTAGTATCGTGAGACATATCATTGGAAAAGTCCAGCAGATTCGTGAGGCAAGGGCGATTATTACAAAAACCATGTTGAGAATCTTTGATGAGACTGATTGATTCTAAGAGAGAGAAAGAAAGGGAAGAGAAGGATGGGAGGGGGTAGGGAAGTGAATAGTTCTCTCTCTCTCTCTCTCTCTCTCTCTCTCATTTTACCTACTTTCCCACCAGCCTACCTGCCATCACCTGCCCACACCTTCCACCTGTCTGCCATAAAAGGCTGTTTTAATTTCGCTAATCAAGTAATTTCTGTCTCTACTATAATGAACTTGGACTTTCACCCCTCACCCCCTCTCCCATTCCCCCCACTACTCCCCACCCCCTTCCCTCCACCTTGCACCCCAGCCCTCTCTCCTCCCCACACCCTTCCCTTCACCCTGCACTCCAGCCTTCTCTCCTCCCCACCCCCTTCCCTCCACCCTGCACTCCAGCTCTCTCTCCACATTTGTTGGTTCTGGCGCCGGTCAGACTCTTAGACAAAGTTTGCTTCTCCCTTTGTCCCTGTTCAGCCAGCAGTGCCCTTGACAACCTGGATGTAAACAGACTACTGCGGGTCGTAAGCCAGGGCAAGACGAGACTCAGCAACACCCTTAATGAGCCTCGTGCTGTCGATAGGTGTAAATCTAAGGCCACTTTTACCCTTATGTACTTAATGAGCCTCGTGCTGTCGATAGGTATAAATCTAAGTCCACTTTTACCCTTATGTACTTAATGAGCCTCGTGCTGTCGATAGGTGTAAATCTAAGTCCACTTTTACCCTTATGTACTTAATGAGCCTCGTGCTGTCGATAGGTATAAATCTAAGGCCACTTTTACCCTTATGTACTTAATGAGCCTCGTGCTGTCGATAGGTAATACTTAATGAGCCTCGTGCTGTCGATAGGTATAAATCTAAGCCTGTTGTGTTCCCTGTTGTGTCCAGTTCCTTCCCTGATAATCCCTTACCCACTCCTGTGTCACCATCCCACTTCCTCCTTACCCTACAGCCCTCCCTTCATCCCTCTTTCCTCCTTACCCTACAGCCCTCCCTTCATCCCTCTTTCCTCCTTACCCTACAGCCCTCCCTTCATCCCTCTTTCCTCCTTACCCTACAGCCCTCCCTTCATCCCTCTTTCCTCCTTACCCTACAGCCCTCCCTTCATCCCTCTTTCCTCCTCACTCTCGTTCTCCTTTCCCTCAATTACTCACACTTAAAGTACTTAGTGGTTCCTCCTTCCTCTTTTTCTTTTTCACCTATTTTTTCTCTCCCTTCCTGTAGGCAGAAATATAAAGTAAGTCCTGGTAGTGAAGGGGTTAATCTGTGAATCACCCCCACCCCCACCCCTCCCCAGAACAGGTGGTGATGAAGACTTTCTACCTGGGTGACTTACTGCTGCTACCCCCCCCACCTCTCTCTCTCTCTCTCTCTCTCTCTCTCATCAACACAATATGCCAACCCACCCGCACCGTGTGGTATACTGTGGTGGTGGTGGCATCGTGGGTTTTGTTAGTGTGACGGGAGGTGTGTGGCAGGGCAAGAGTCACACACCAACCCCACCCTCCGTCACAAGAGAGTTACACCAAGCTGAGTAAACTGATTTAGTATTTGCGTCACCGGAAGATACAAGATGCTGCCGTACTGTTTGGGATAAAGGTAGGCCAGGTAGAGACAGTAGGTGTGTTTGAACTGAAGAGAGACGAAGATAATGTAGGAGTTATATAGAGTTATACAGATACTCAGATCACACAGACTGTGATACCCTTACTGGGTAGCAGATGTGATGAAACTAAAAAAGTAACAGAGAGAGAGAGAGAGAGAGAGAGAGAGAGAGAGAGTTGTCATACCAGCCAGTGAAGGAATGGCAGCAGGAAGGGGGGAGGGAGGGTCAAGTGTAACAACTGGTGGAATTTTTGCTTCATAAAAAAACAGTTAGTAAGAATTGGATTTAATGAACTGGTAAATGTGGGAATGGCAGCAGTAGCAGTAGTAGGAAGTAGCTAGTAGACCAAGCTTAATTAATACCTGTAGCAGCAGTAATAAGCTGGTAATAGACAAAGCTTAATACCAGTAGCAGCAGTAGCAGGCCAGCACTGATTTTGTTATTGCTACTGACAGACGGTTTTGTTTTGCTTTCATTAGATGTTTGATGGTGAAGGAGTTAAGAGCATTTGTACCCCGTTGATGCAGCAGGTTTGGCCAGTGTGTAATGCCAGGTTGTGGAGGCACGACTACTGACTGAGGTGGTCGGGGGGAAGGGGTTAAGTGAACTAGTGAAGCTTTGTGGCTGGGATGAATTATTAGCGGGAGGTAGACAGATAGATGGATAGATAGATAGGAAAAGATAGACTGAGGGAGACTGGAGGTGATATATTAGGATTGAGAGAGCTGCAGGTTAGATGTGAAAGGATGGGAAAATGATGATGAGATGAACGATAATTTCTCTCTCTCTCTCTCTCTCTCTCTCTCTCTCTCTCTCTCTCTCTCAAACCAGTTTCGTGAAGGATTATGAAGAGGGGAGAAGGAAAAATAAAATATATATATGAAAAAAGATGAGAATATTTGAACAGAAAAGATACATAGTTACGGTACGTAAAAATAATTTTATTTTTAAAATTAATGAAGGACAAGGGGAGTAGATAGACAGGCAGATAGATAACTGATGTGACAGGGAGGAAGCAGGTTCAGGAATGAGGGAGAGAAAGAGAGAGAGAGGAAACAGCAGTGGTAGCTACTGGAGAGGGATGGAGAGAAAACCCCTCTAGTTTTTATCTCCCTGTCTCACATCCTTCACCTGTGCCCTTGATTACTTTTTTTTTTTTTTTATCCTTTCTCGGGCAGTTCGCATCAATTTTTTTTTTTATATTTTCTTACTAGCTTTATTATTTTTCGGATCTCTGTCTGTCTGTCTGTCTGTCTCTCTCTCTCTCTCTCTCTCTCTCTCACCAGTTATCTTCTGTTTTCTGTCATTTCCTTCCATATTTTCCTCCTTCTACCCCTCCTTTCCTAATTTTCCTCCTCTGCCTCCATCCTTCCGTCTCTTTCCCTTGCTTTGCCTCCCTCCCTCGGGTGTCTCTTCCTTCTTTCCATATACCTTCTTTACTCTATTCCCTCTCTGTCTACCCACCAGAATTCCGCCATCCTGTCTTCTTTTACTTGCCTCCATATTTTACCCATCCATTTCTCTCTTCTCTCCATTTCCTTTTTCTCCTGCCTCCATCCTCCTATTTCCTCATTTACTTACTTCCATCCTTCCTTTCTCTTCTTTCCCTCCATTTCTCCTTTCCCTCCATCTTTCCATTTGATCCTTTCCATCCTTCCATCCCCTCCATTCTTCCACGTCCTCCTTCCTTTCCTTCCATTCTTCCTTTCCTTCCACCCTTCCATTTCTTCGTTTTCTTTCTTTCACACTTCTTTTCCCCCATTCTTCCACTTCCTTCTTTCCTTCCATCCATCCTTCCTTTTCCTCTGTCCTTCCATATCCTCCTTTCCTTCCATCCGTTCCCTTCATTCTTCCATTTCCTTTCCATCTTTCCATCATTCCATTCTCTCCATCCTTCCGTGTCTTCCTTCCCTCTCTCTCTCCCTCCCTCGCCTCAGTCAGCCCTAAACGCTTTTTTGTACTCGAGTTATAAAAACCAGATATATGGTACCAATCTTTTCTTCCATCCCCCTCCCCATATCACACTTACCGCAACTACCACTGCTAGACTACCACAGCTGCTAACTCTACCACAGCTATCACAACTACCACAAATACCACAGCTACACAACTCTCATTCACTGCTTTCACTACACGAACGACAACTACTACTACCAGACTACCACAGCTGCTAACTCTACCACAGCTACCACAACTACCGCAAATACCACACTATCATAAATACCACAGCTACCACACCTCTGTCAGTGACTGCTTTCACAACACTTACCATAACTACCACTACTAGGCTACACAGCTACTAACTCTACCACAGCTGTCACAACTACCACAAATACCACAGTTATCACAAGTCTCATTCACTTCTTTCACTACACTTACCACAACTACCACTGCTACCACACCCACCACACCCACTACCCTTGGTTCAGCTACAATTCCGACACACCACAACGATCACGTCACCACATTTACCACACTTATGTCAGTGTGTGTGTGTGTGTGTGTGTGTGTGTGTGTGTGTGTGTGTGTGTGTGTCCAATAGGTAACATTTAGTGTCAGGTCACAAGACACAGCACATCTTTAAGTGACACCTGCACGCCATCTTAATGTTGTACACCACTTGTTCCACACACACACACACACACACACACACACACACACACACACACACACACACACACACACACTCTATCACCACCAGTGTTTGTTGTGCTGTCTGCCTGGTGTAAACAGCACGTCTGGCCATCCTGTCTGCTGTCTGCCGCCTGTCTGCACCTCGGGGAACCTGTTTGTGTCTGTCTGTCTGCCCACCATCATGTTTACCCATACTTGGGGTTTCATTCTCGGGATTTATCATGGAAAGCTCACTATTACCTCACTTGTAAGATCTGCTTCCAAGAGTTTAGGTTTGCTAAGCCGACTCCATACCTTCTTTACCCCCGCACAGTTGTTGACTTTATAGGCTACATGGTATTTATTTGCCCCTGTGTGGAGCACAACTCTCATGTGTGGGGAGGCCTCCCACATACAGCACAACTCTCATGTGTGGGGAAGCCTCCTACATACAGCTGTTCTCACTAAGTTGGAAATCAAAGGCATTTCATCACATTGGCTCTTCCTCTTACTGGTTCCCATACAACCCTGTCTCATTACCGCACTGCAGCATATTTATCTTTTTTCTATCGCTCCTTCAATGGTCATATCTCCTCTGAGCTCTATGCTGGCATCCCTCCATTACTTCGGCGGGCGCGTAGCACCCGTGTAGCAGCAAACACTCATCCCTTTTCTGTCCAGATCTCTAAAGCAAGAGTTAACTGTTAGTCCCAGTCCTTCATGTGTGCAACAGGTCAACTCTGGAACTGTCTTCCTGTATCTGTATTTCCTAGTGTCTATGACCCCCAGTCTTTCAAACGCAGTGTGTCCAGGCATCTCGAAATGAACAGATCTTGAATTTGGCTCTCTGTTATCTTGTTGTTTTTTTCTTGGAGGGAATAATATTGCGGACGTCTGGCCTTTGGTTCCTTCTTCCATGCATAAATAGAAGTAAAAAGCTTGGACGACTCTCTAGGGTTGGAGGTGGTGGTAAAAAAAGTAACGTGTTGTGTGAAAGGCTGCGAGATCGATCCTACGGTAGAGTAGAAGACAATCTGGTGGCTTGAATGTAGTCAAAGTGGACTTAACTGAGTTTTCGCTAAACACACCCACATGTCCTAAAAATACCATCGCAAATACCACAACACCAATCCTGTGTGAGACAGTCTTTGCATGTGTTCAATGAGGACGGTGGGTATTTGTGCCAGAGTGGTGACATGAGAGGGTGTGTGACGTGACAAACCGAGATGTCGTAGACACCCCAAATACCATTACAATAGTCCGTAATGAGACAACCTTAGTATGTATTCAATATGGACGGTGGGTATTTGTGCCAAAGCGGTGACATGAGAGGGTGTGTGACGCGTGACACGTAGGAGTACTGCTGTGCCTCAGGGAATGGAGTGTGTAGCCCTGCTGTGTACTGTGTACTGCCTGTGTACACCTCTGGGAAGTTGTTGGTGTGTGTGTGTGTGTTCACCGTCATGGTGTGTGTGTACACCAGTTGTTTTGTTGTTTACACCGCCATTCCCAAGGGTAATTAAAGAGCTGGCAAGATGCTCGCTTGGCTGGAGAGAGAGAGAGAGAGAGAGAGAGAGAGAGAGAGAGAGAGAGAGAGAGAGAGAGAGAGAGAGAGAGACTATACGCCCGAGCGTCCGTTTGTGTGTGTGTGTGTGTGTATGTGTGTGTAAGGGAGGGAAGAGTTGTGTGTGCGTGTGTGTATGTTGTTTATATTAACGTGTGTGTGTGTGTGTGTGTGTGTGTGTGTGTGTAAGGGAGGGAAGAGTTGTGTGTGCGTGTGTGTGTGTTGTTTATATTAACGTGTGTGTGTGTGTGTGTGTGTGTGTGTGTGTGTGTGTGTGTGTGTGTGTGTGTAAGGGAGGGAAGAGCTGTGTGTGCGTGTCAGTACTTTATTTTGTTTATTTTAACGTATGAGTGTTTGTGTGTTTGTGTTTGTGTGTGTGTGTGTTTGTAAAGGAGGGAAGAGTTGTGTGTGTGTATCTGTACTTTATTTTGTTTATATTAACGTGTGTGTGTGTGTGTGTAAGCCGTGCTGCTTGTGAGGCAAGAGAGAAGAGGGTGATGAGAGATGCAGAGAAATGAGGAGAGGGTGGAGAGAGGGTGATGAGGGGATGGAGGAGGTTGGAATAAATGAAGGACGGTTGGAGAGAGTGGAGAGAAGGGAGTGAGAGAGTGGAGAGGAAGATGAGAAGGAAGATGTAAGAAGGAAGGAGAGAATAGAGAGGGAAGAAGAGGAGGAGACAGTGGAAATGAGGATAGGAGAGGTTACAAACAGGACGATGTTATGAGGTGGACGGAGAGAGGAAAGGAACAGAGAGAGTGATGAGGATGAAGAGAAGAAAAGGAAATGAGATGAACGAGGAAAGAGAAGTGACTGTGTGCATAAGAGGAAGATAGAGTAAGACTTTATGGTTTGAGAGAGAGAGGGAGAGGGAGGGAGGAAGGATAATATTCATTTGTATAGTGTACAGATATAATCAGTGTACGCCACGTGCAAACCCTGCCTTGTACACTCATTTCATGTACACGCCATTTTGTTCCCTGTCTGGTCAGAAAATGTGGCCTTAAGTACAATCCACCTCCTATATGTTACTCTGTATTTGTGTACAGTACACTTTACAATAATGTAATTCACATTCACTCCACTTCATGTGTACTCCACCCCATCTGTGCATCAGGCATTTACCGACGTGCACCCTGTACGGTCATTTGTACACCCTCCATGTACGTCCGTGTGTACATCCTGTCCATGCACACGTCATCTTGTACGTCCCGGTGTGGTGTGGTGAGGGAACAGTAATTAGTGTCAAGTTCAGTGTTGTTTTATTTAATAAGGCGTATTTACCTGCACCTCCTCCCGCACCCTCACCTGCCGGTAATAAGGGGGGGGGGAAGGAGATAAGGGAAGTAGGAAAGAGAGTGAAAGAGCAGGGATAGGGAGAGGAAAGGAAGGAAGAGGGTAGAGAAGAATGAAGGGAAGAAAAAAAGGTGAATAGAGAAAGGGAAAGAAGGGAAAAAGGGAAGGAAAGAGCGATAAGAGGAAGGGAAGGAGGGAGTTGACTGGGGAGAGGAAAGGGCAGAGAAGGAAAGGGAAAGTGAGAGGTTAATCAGAGAAGTGAAAAAGTGGCGGGGATGGAATGAAAGGAGAGGAGGGAATGAGTGAGGAATTGTAATGAAGGAGAGGAGAATGAGTGAAGATGAAGCGAAAAGGAGGAAAGATAAATGAATGAAGGTAAAAGAGAGAAAAGTAAAGGTGTTTAAGAGAAATGAAAGTGAGAGAAGGTGAGAAGAAGGCAAGAAAGTAAAGGCCAAGAAAGAAGTCAGTAAATTTCCACCTTAATTTAAGCAACTGCCTTCCCGCCTTCTCTCCCTACCTATTTATCTCCCTCCCTTCCTCCCTTCCATCTCACCTCTCCCTTCCTCCTACATCACGACTTTTCCGTCACTCATCCTAACCACTACCTTCCCCTCCTTCCTCCCCGACACATATTTTTCCGTTAGTATTTCCTCTCTCTCTCTCTCTCTCTCTCAGGGTAAGTGTGTACATAAGGGAGGTCAAACAACGCCACTTTACCTTACTACTCAGCACAACTCAATCTCCTCACACACTTACCCTGATCTCTTACCCTCTTCTTGCCCTCTCAGCCCTTCTTACCCTGTCTCTTCTGGCTTTCTCCTCTCTATTTCGGTCTTTTTCTCTCTCCTCTTCTTCTCTTTCTCTTCTTTCTTTCGTCTTAATCTTTCCCTTTCTCCCCATTTTCTGTCCCTTTCCCCTCATTCTCTCTCTATATATCTTTCTCTCATACGGTAGGCTACTCTATCATCCCTTTACGTCCCTTTCTCATCTTCCTCTATTCCATCCATTCCCTTTCCCTTTCTTCCTCCCTGTCTTCCGCTTCCTCTTCGTCCTCTCACCTTCTCCTTGCTCTTTTAACCTCTTCCTGTTCTCTCTCATCTGCCCACCCTTTTCTTTTAACCCTTTGTCCCTCCACCCCTTCAGTACGGTGACGTGTTTTTTTTAATATTACCTGTTTAAAATTGATTGGGTTTAGGAAGACATTTTCAACAGGTGAGTCACAGCCTCCAGTACCACCTTCACCACAACAGGTGCACACTAAGCTCAGTACAATCGTCTGGAGATGGTAAGGTTGAACAGTGAAATAAAATAAATCGTGGTAGTGAAGGGGTTAAGGCAAACAAGCACCACCACCAGCTATACCCCTTTCACTGTAACTTGGCCTAAAATTGTCATCTCTCCATCTTGAATGTTGAATCGTAATAATAGATTAATACTAGATCATGGTGCTAATCATGAAGAAGTGCTAAGGAAAGGATGTTTGGCCATAGGATTGTCTTTTTCCTCCACTGATCTACGTGAAATAAGCGGCAAAAGGATGAAAATTTGAGCCAGGTTAAGGTGAAAAGGGTATAGTACTTGCAGACTCCTACTCAGCCCATAAGTAAACATTGATTTTGTTGTATATGCTGTGTGGCTCCTGTGGCTCACTTTGAACTAGTACTCTCAGTTCATAAGTAAACATTGATTTTGTTGTATATGCTGTGTGGCTCCTGTGGCTCACTTTGAACTAGTACTCTCAGCCCATCAGTAAACATTGATTTGTTGTATATGCTAACTATGTGGCTCCTGTGGCTCACTTTGAACTAGTACTCTCAGCCCATAAGTAAACATTGATTTTGTTGTATATGCTAACTCTGTGGCTCCTGTGGCTCACCCTTAACCCTCTTATGGTAGGAAAAACTCTAGTATTCTATTCCACACAATGCCATGCGATTTTATTTACCTGAGACTCAGTATAAGTTGCTGAGAGTGTTAATACTTCTCATCCAGCTAACAGAAGGAGAATTAGGGTTTGTGTGTGTGTGTGTGTGTGTGTGTGTGTGTGTGTGAGAGAGAGAGAGAGAGAGAGAGAGAGAGAGAGAGAGAGAGAGAAAGAGAGGGAGAGAGTTTTTTGGGTGGTCCAATTAGTGTGGCGTTGAGAGATGCAGAGAAAAAGAGGAGGAATGTGACAATGGTAAAGAAAGGACAGGGGATAGGGAGGGAGGGGAGTGGTCGGATGGAGGGAAAGAGAAGCGGAAGGAAGTATTAGAAGAGGAGAATTCGAGAATAGTGAGTGACAAACGTATTTGAGAGAGAGAGAGAGAGAGAGAGAGAGAGAGAGAGAGAGAGAGAGAGAGAGAGAGGAGGGAAGCATGAGTAAAAGCAGAGGAGAGAAAGGTTATAAAATAAGGAAGGGAAGAAGAGAAATACAGGAAAAAAGTAAAGGAAAGGCAAGGTGGATGGAAAAAGGAAGGAAGGTACGATAGGAGGAAGGGTGAAGAGAAAGAAACGAAGAGGCTAATAAACGAAAGAAGGAAGTTATAAGGAAAGATGGAAATATGCGATAATAAAAAAAGGAAGGAAGGGGTAAGATATAAAAGAAAAAAACATACGGGTGGAGGGAAAGAAAAGAGATGGGACAGGAGAGAAAGAGAGTGGTTGGAAGAGAGAAGAGAGGAATACAGTAAGAGAAGAAGGAAAAATGAAATATGGTTGTTAGGGAAATGAAACAGAAAATAAGACAAAAAGAAAAGAGGTGGAAATGCAGGGCAAGGAAAATGGAGAGTAAAAGAGGGTGGCAAGAAAGGAATAAGATACCGTAGAAAATACTGTAAGTGCTAGCATTAAAAAAAAAAGGGAGGATAAGAAAATAGGGGAGTGGAGGGAAGGAAATGAAGAGGGACGGAAGGAGAGAGAGAATTGGGAACCAGAAGGGGAAGGGAACGAAGGAATAAGGAAAGAAGGAAGGTAGAGCATAGTGTCATTGATGCTGACATAAACTCGTCTGATCAACGCTAATGGATTACCAAACCCAAAGAGCAAGGCAGGATAACACCTGACAACACCTTGACAAATGATCCAGCCTGTCTCACTGCTTTTCCTTCTCCCTCTTATTCTTTCTCTCACTCACCCGTACCCTTCCCCTCTCCCTCTTCTCCTTCTCCCATTTCCATTTACCTCCCTCTGCCCCAGCCTAGCCACACACGCCATCATTAGTGAGGTATTAATGGTGTCAGCTGATGCCAAGGTAATGACCACCTCAGTTTAACATGACCAGGTCGCTAATCACCAACACCAACGCCATCATTCACAAAACATCCCAAATAGTTCAGGACATAAACACTTCTCCATATCGCTCGTTTATTGTCAGATATCATCGTGTTTTATCGCATTTTATTATATTGTTCAGTCTTGTTTGGTTCAGAAGTGTTTGGTGGCTTCATTGAGTGAGAGTAAAAGAATATACAAAGGATCTAATTCCCTGTTTGAGCTCATGAAATTTTATGAATACGCTCACTGGTCATTAGCCACTGATGTATTGTTATTGGCCAGGGTGAAAAAGACGCGTAAAAAACTTTAGCCATTAGTCGCCTTTACAGCACAGGTATATTACACCAACACAGTAGGGATTTACTAGGTGCCTGCACCGTGGTGGCTACAGGATTTCACTGGTATATTACACCAACACAGTAGGGATTTACTAGGTACCGTGGTGGCTACAGGATTTCACTGGTATATTACACCAACACAGTAGGGATTTACTAGGTACCGTGGTGGCTACAGGATTTCACTGGTATATTACACTAACACAGTAGGGATTTACTAGGTACTGTAGTGGCTACAGGATTTACCTTACCTGAACACAGTCGCCTGCCATCAGTCTGTATTGAATACCTGGTGGGCAAGATGCCGGCACGCTGGTATAATTGATAGTGTGGTGTACAGATGCCGGCACGCTGGTATAATTGATAGTGTGGTGTACAGATGCCGGCACGCTAGTATAATTGATAGTGTGGTGTACAGATGCCGGCACGCTGGTATAATTGATAGTGTGGTGTACCGATGCCGGCACGCTGGTATAATTGATAAGTGTGGTGTACAGATGCCACAAACCCATCACCATTGACTGAATATCGGACTTTGATGTTTGATACAATATAGCACGACAGAGCGAAACACAACGTGGCAAAATACAAGCACAACACAACACCACACATCATAGCACTACACCACACCACACTACACCACAGTACAGCACAACACGACATAAAACAACACAGCTTGGCGTAATTCAGTCACAACGTAAAGCAACACAAGGCAACGCAACAACTCAGTACAGCACAACACTACAACAGAGAGAGAGAGAGAGAGAGAGAGAGAGAGCGCTATGGTTTCAACTAGGCTACCTGTAGAGACATGTCAGGCGTCAGTGGTTCATGTCTGATTGTGTATTTAACACACACACACACACACACACACACACACACACACACACACACTCTCTCTCTCTCTCTCTCTCTCTCTCAAAATATACTCGACACGTAATGATGCATGATTTAAAAAAAGAATTAAAATAAATTACTCACTGAAAAAAGAGATACATCGATGAAGAGAACTGCGATTGGAGAGGATGGGTTTGAGGTGTGGAGTGGGACATGATGGTGGGGTGAGAGGGGTGGCGTGAATAAGGTAGGATGAGAGGGGTGGGGTAAATATGGTAGGGTGAGAGGGCTGTGGTGGAATGAGTGAGGTGGGGTGAGAGGGCTGTGGTGGAGTGAGTGGGATTTGGTGTGTGGGCTGTGGTAGGGTGAGTGGGATTTGGTGAGAGGACTGTGGTGGGGTGAGAGGGCTGTGGTGGGGTGAGTGGGCTGTGGTGGGGTGAGTGGGGTGAGGTGAGAGGGCTGTGGTGGGATGAGTGGGATAGGGTGAGAGGGCTGTGGTGGGGTGAGTGGGATAGGGTGAGAGGGCTGTGGTGGGGTGAGTGGAGTGGGGTGAGAGGGCTGTGGTGGGGTGAGGGGTAAGGTGAGAGGGCTGTGGTGGGGTGAGTGGATTTGGGTGAGAGGGCTGTGGTGGGGTGAGGGGTGAGTGGTAGGGTCAGCACTTAACCCTTCAGATCACTGGGTAGGATGTTGACCCACCAGACAAAGGAAGATACTAGACCTGTGGGGGGGGAGGGGGAGAGGGAAGGGAAGGGAGGAGCTGGGGGGATGATGGGGAGGAAGAGGGTGGATGGAGAAATGGAAGAGGGATGGTGCAGGAGGAAGAAGTGGAAGGAAAATGAAAGAGGGCAAATTGGAGGAAAAGAAAAAGAAGTAGGAGAGAGAGAGAGAGAGAGATCAAAAGTGTAAGGGCAGATAATAATGCCTTGGTCCCTAAGCATTTACATTTCATTCAACCATTTGGGAACCATCAACACTCCAGTGACCCGGCATTTTACCCCCACACATCATCATCATCATCATCACCTTTTTCCCCTTTCTTCCCAGCTAAGTCTAGGGTTAGGTAGGGTCCATTAGATAACGATGAAACAGGTAAGATGGGGAATTATGGAGAGCGTGTCTAGCTTAATGGACACAATGACAGATTCTTACTGGATGAAGGAAAGCTTTGTACTTTGATTTTATTGCTGACGGGATGACATTACTTACTCGTGTAATTCGTAATCACAGAGTTTTATTAGCCTGTTCATTCATTCATACAGTCACAGTCAGTCACTAATTTACTCATTCATTCATTCATTTCATTCACACAGTCAGTCATGCATGCACTCACACAGTCATTCTCTCTCTCTCTCTCTCTCTCTCACTCTCTCTCTCTCTCTCTCTCCACCCATCACCCAGCAGGGGAGAGACACTTTGACTTCCATAATAGGAAACACACTGGTGGTGAGGGTTAAGTGATGATGATGATGATGATGCTAATGATGACGACGAGGGGGAGGCGGCACAGTACACATACACTGAAAAATGAATGATTATTATAATGCTGATGGTGATGGTTGTGGTGGTGGTGGTGGTGGTAGTGGTGTTGGTGGTGATGGTGGTGGTGGTATGTCGTAGTCAAGAGATAAAGATATTGGAAGGCAGACAGTAGGTGGAGGGAAGGGTTAACTAAGACGTGGGGTGGAAATGTAAATCGCTGTATTGTATATGAAAAACAGGCAAGAGAGAGAGAGAGAGAGACAGAGACAGACAGATTTTAAGGGATGAGGACAGAAGTTGAAGGGAAGACAGTAGGAAAGGGGGAGGAGCTGAGGGAAAGGGAGGAGAGAAAATGCACAAGGTGAAGGAAAAAGTCGAGGGTAAGGAGGAAATGGTGAGAAGGGAGAGGCAAGGGAGGGGTCGTGGCGAAAAGAAGGTGAGGATTTACGTCACTGGCAGAATGTGAGTATTGGAAGGAGACCTACAGACAGACTGACAGAGATGTAGCACACACACACACACACACACACACACACACACACACACATGGCTCCTGTGTACTAATGGTCCAGCTGCATACTCAGCGAACTCGTTTGAGGGCGAGGTGTACTGTAGGCTGTGTGGCCAGTGTGGTGGTGTGGGAGTGGTGTGGTACAGTAGGGAGTAGGGGTGTGGGTGGTGTGGGAGTGGTGTGGTACAGTAGGGAGTAGGGGTGTGGGTGGTGTGGGAGTGGTGTGGTACAGTGGGGAGTAGGGGTGTGGGTGGTAGTGGTGGTGTGGGAGTGGTGTGGTACAGTAGGGAGTAGGGGTGTGGGTGGTAGTCTGGGGATATTGTAGTGTGGGGATGTGGTAGTGGGGTACTGTGTGGTGGTAGTGTGCGTATGTGGTGGTGTGATGGTGGTAGTGTGGAGATATGGTAGTTTGGTGGTGGTAGTGTGGAGATACGATGATGTGGTGGTGGTGGCAAGGTGGGAGTGTGATAGTGTGGTAGTGTTGTGGTGGTGGCCAAGTGGGTTAGTGCCATGTGTTTTGTGGTGATAGTGTGGTGTAGTGTTGGAATGTTGGGTGATAGTGTTGGGATAGAGAGTGGACGTGTGTGTGTTGTGTGGTGGTTGTGTTGTGTGATGGTGTGTCTGTAGTGTTAATCGTAGTTGGAAGGGGTTGGGGTAGAGGGGAAGGGTTAACTGGTGGAGACATGAGTGTGTTATCTGCTGGCATCCCGTCTCGTCTGCAGGTAAAACCAATCACATCATCACCTGTCCTAAACCATAACCCCACCTGTCCCTAACATCACCAACCTTCGCACAAGAACCCAGGGGAGAGAGAGAGAGAGAGAGAGAGAGAGAGAGAGAACATTATTATACAAGATTAAAAGAGAGAAAGAACACTTTGTAAATTTAACCAGAAGAGAAGAAGATTGGAAAGGGATGAAGAAGGCAGCAGGAAATAGGATAACACTTTGATATAAAGCCTTTGTGACTCTAGGTCGCAGTTATGTACTTGCGTTAAGTTAGGCTAAAGATGGTTTAGGCAGCTTAGGTAACCGGTAGATGTGTACTTGCGCTAAGTTAGGATGGAAGTGGTTAGGGTAGGTGAGCACGTGTTTATGTCAAGTTTGGCTGAGGTGGTGCCTGATAGTGGCTGTACCTTCACTGTATATGGGAACATGGCGGTGGGGAGGGGAGGAGGGAGGATTAACGTAGTGATGGGAAGGAGGGGAGGAGAGGGAAAGAGGGGGTTGGAGGAAGGAGAAGATGAGGTGGAGGAAGAAAGGCATAGAGGTAGGAGTAGCCTCTATGAAGAAAGGGGTAGGTGGGGGTGAGGGGAAGACGGGAGGATGTGGGGGTGGGGGAAGGAGGGGAGAGATGGAAAGACAGGAGACTGATGCATTAGCCACCATGTAAGGGTGTAAAGTTAAAAGGAAGAGGTAAGTGTGTGAGGGTTGGGGGGGAGAGTGAGAAAACGCGAGAGAACTAGATTAGGCGACGTGTATGAGTGTGAAGGCAAGACAAACAGATTGATAAAACGAGGGTGGGAAGTAACACTGTATATAAATCTGGAAGGATGGATGGATAATTGTAAACAGGAAAACAAATACTGGGATGGAGAGGAAATACAAGTGTTTTTTGTGTCAGTTAAAATGTAGCTAAAGTGACGAGAGCAGGAGGCTGACAACTGCATTTCCTTGTAATGGTATAAGAACTTGACGACCCCACCGCCCAGCACTTAGGGTGCAAACAGCCTCGTACCTCCTTCAGTACGTGAGGTGATGAAGGAGACAGCAGCTGGCACTTTCCTTCTCCTCTGATTGATGTTCCAAAAGCAATTGAAGAAAATATTGTTCTTAATCTCTAAACTTGTAATAGGAATAAGGGTGACGGTGATGATGATGATGATGATGATGAGGAGGAGGAGGAGGAGGAAGGGATAAGGTATAAGGAAGCTTCTCCACCATCACCATCATCTGCCTTGGCCATATTTTATCCTGTTAGCTATCAGTTATTTCATTCTCTGCCGTCATTATACAATTTCCAAGCATTTATTGTCAGTCTGTTCCTTCATCATCATTTATCGTTTCCATCCATACATTCCCTTCCCAACATTTTCTTTTCTACCTGTCACTCTTTTCAGGCCACCTATTTTGCCATGACACCGTCACAGCCTTTTTTGAATCAGTCTATCACTACTCTTTCCATCTCTAACTTTTCCCGTCTTAGAGTCATCATTATCATCATCATTATCTTCATCGTCATCGTCATCATCATCATCATCATCATCATCATCTGTCCAGTTCTTGTCTGTCCACATTCTGTCATGTCTAGATTCCCCCTTTCCACTCCTCCGTCTGTCTGTCCCTCCATCATCCCTTTTCCTCCATCCTGCCCCTACCTCCCTCCCTCTCTCCCCCCTTCCTCCTACTCATCATCCTGCCCCTTGCTCCTCCTCCTACCCCGTCATCATCCTTCCCTTCTCCTCCCCCCCCCTCTTTGCCTCTCCATTATCCTTTCCCTTCTCCCCTCCTGCTACCCCCCCCTTCCCCCTCCCCATCCATCACGCTCTAGTCCTTAAGTTAGAGGTAAAGAAGAAAATGAGGAAGGTGCTATATATAGGGAAGGTGGCTGGTGAGAGAGAGAGAGAGAGAGAGAGATGATATAAGGAAGATTGGGTACAACCAGCACCTACAGCACGACTTTCAATACTCCCATCACTATCCCACTACCACAATCACCACTATCAGTACCACCACAACTACCACCACAACACACCTGCCACATACCTGTCTGCGGCGCACAGCGCGTCTTAAGAGATCACCGAAGCTCTGAATATTTCATTTTTCATTTCCCTCCAACAGACCAGCTGTAGTGGTACACACACACACACACACACACACACACACACACACACACACACACACACACACACACACACACACACACACACACACACACGGAACGAGAACTGGAAGGATGATGACATTAGAATGAGTGCTGAGACTTACAGAGGAACTGAGGAGGGTTGTGGTGGTGGGGATGTGGTGTTAGTGGTGTTGTAGTTAGTGGCTGGTGCGGTGGTGATGGTGTGGTGTTGCTGGTACTGGTGTGATGATGTGGTGGTATTATATTATATCTTTGTGGTATATCCAAACGCTTATATCTATATTATAATTGTCCAGTTTCTGTATGTTTGTTTGTTTGTTACCGTAACAGCAAAACCCGGCGCATGTAACGTAATTTTTGTTAGAGCAAGGTACCGTTAAAATGCTTTAGTTTAAGAATAAAACTATTTCCAGTCCAATCGGGCCACCGATTCCCGAGTTATGACTCATTTCTGACTGAAGATAGGAAGTGACTTGACATCAAGCGTAGGCCGCCGAAGGCAACCTTTAAGCGCGGTTAGCTGAGGAGAGACTTCTGTACCTGGAGTGACAGGTACAGCCTTAATTAACACCTGCAGTGCTTGAGGCGTCTACAGAACTGAATAAAATGTGTCATTACCCTGTATTAAAAACAAAAGTCATTGAGTTGAAGGGGTTAAAACAGTCCTGGGGTTGTTGTGGGGTTGCTAGAGGGGTTGGGGAGGGGGGTTAGGGAAGGGGGTTGGGGTGGGGGTAGGAAGAGGGTGTGACAAAACTTTAGGTGTAAAATGTTCAAAGAATCCAGCACAACGTCAGTGAGGAATCTTCCCCTTACCTCCACCTCCTTCTTTCTTACCTCTTCCTCCTTTTTCCCTCTCATTCCTCCTCCCTCCTCCATCTCTCCTTCCTCTTCCTTCCTTCTTGCCTCTTCCTTTTTCCCTTTCTTCCCTCTTCCGTCCTTCTTTTCTCCCTCTTCCGTCTTTCTTGTTTTCTCACTCTTCCTTCTTTCTTCCATTTTCCTTCTTTCCTCTCTCTTCCTTCAGCCCTCACCTCTCCCTCTTCTTTCCTTCTTTCCTCCCTGTTACATCTTCCTTCTTTGCTCCCACTTCCTCTTCTTCCTCTTCCTTCATCATTCTCTCCTCTCTCTTCCCTTCTTCTCTCTTCCGTTCAGTCTCTTCCTTCTCTCGATTTTCCTCCTTTTCTTTAATGTTTCTTCCCTTCTTTACGAATTATTCCTGTGCTTCCTTCTCTCTTAGCTTTCTGTTTGGATATTCCCTCTCTCTCTCTCTCTCTCTCTCCTTCACCATCTTTTCTTCTTTCCTCCATTTTTACTCACACTTTTCTCTCTGTTATTCTTCCTCTTTCCTCCCCTTCTCTCCATTTTCTCTCCAACACGGCCTTGTCCCTCAGGCATTGTTTTCCAGTGTTTTTACAGGCGTTTTTTCCTCCTTGTCCCTCCCCACTTGCCTCCATCTCACTTTTCCTCCTCTCTCTCCATCCCTCCCTCCTACCCTTCTTTTTTTTTTTTTTTTTTTTTTCATACACTTCCCTCCTTCCTCCTTCCCCACATCCTAATCAGGTTCCTACGACGCTTCTGTCTCTCCTCCCCCTCTCCTTCTCAACCTTCTTCCTTTCCTACTTCTAGTTTCTTTCCTATCCCTATCTACCCATTCCTTTTCTCCCTGCCCCCTTCCCCATTCTTCTCTCATTTTCTTCTTACCCTTCCTATTCTCTCTTTCCTTCCTCCTCCAGTCTTTTCCTGCATCCCATTCTGCCTCCTTCATTTTTTTTCTCCCTTCTACATTACTTCGTTCTGTCCCCATCTCAACCTCCGTCTCTATTACTTCCGTTCCCTCTCTTCATCCTTTCCTGCCTCCTGTTTTATTCTCCCATCTCACCCCTTTCCTTCTTGTCTTCCTTCCTCTATTCCTCCATTTCCCCCCTCACTCCACTTCTCCTCAACCAACGCACCTGTCTGTCTTCTCTTTTTCCTCTCTTACCTCTTCCTACTTTCCTCCTATCCCCGCCTCTATCCCTGTCTTTATCTTGTGTCTCTCGTATTCCCCCCCCCCCTCCCTCTGTCTCTCCACTTCTTCCTTCTTTTCCTCCGTCTCTCCCTACTAGCCCTTCCACTCCTCTTAGCCTTTCACTATGTTTTCCTTCCTGCCTTTTCCCGTCTCCTACCTTCCCTTCCTTCCAACTTGCCCATATCCCCCCCCCCCCGCCTCCATCCATTCCTTCACTCCAGTTCTCCTAACCCATCCCATATAATTCCATTCCTCTTCTCCCTTTCTCCACCTCTCTACGTCATTCCATTCCTTCTCTCCTCTTCTCCTCCACCTCCGTACCTCCCACCATTCTTTCTCTCCCATTCTCAACCTCCCTTCCTCCCTCCCTCCATTTTTTAACTCCCCTTCTCCACCTCCCTACCTCCCTCTATTCTTTCTCTCCCCAGCTCCACCTTACTGCCTTCCCCCATTTCTTCTCACCCCTTCTCCTCCATCTCCCCACTTCCTTCCATTCCATCTCTCCATTTCCTCACTGTCCTCACCTTCTTCCATTTTTTTCTTTCCCCTTCTCAACCTCCCTACCTCCCTGCATTCTTTCTCTCCCTTTCTCCTCAGCTTCGCTACTTCTCTCCCCTTCTACCTCACCTCCCTCCCCTTTTCCGCCAGTTCCCTCCCTACCCCCTCCTTCAGCAGGGGGGTGGGGGGGTCATGTTTACGCTTTACAACAGGACTTTCCCTCCACTGGTTTCCATCTTTGTTTTTCCTCAACACTGGTTACTGGCAGGGTATGAAAAAGCAGTGTTTTGTGTGTGTGTGTGTGTGTGTGTGTGTGTGTAGGAGAGAGGACTTGTGGGAGGTGAATCAAATTGATTGATAGTGAGGGTAAAGGATGTCATGTTCTGCCATTTATTTATTTACGGTATTCATTTGTTTATCTTTTAAATCACTTATCTGTGTATATGTTTATGTACCTATCAGTCACCCTGCCTGTGCGTGTACAATACCTACCTGTGTGTGTCTTTATGGATGTACCGTATGTATGTACCTCCTTCTCCTCTTCATCCTCCTCATCGTCGTCGTCATCATCATCATCATCATCATCATCATCATCATCATCATCACCCCTCTCTCTCTCTCTCTCTCTCTCTCTCTCTCTCTCTCTCTCTCTCTCTCTCTCTCTCTCTCTCTCTCTCTCTCTCTCTCCACCCAATAAGTTTGTGCTTGAGGGCATCTTATATACATGTTCTTGTTAACGCCAGACGATTTTATTAAGCACTGGTCAACCCCTCACCTGGGAAAGTAATTAATTAGTAAAGGAATTAATGAAGGCTAATCCTTCAGCTACAAAGCCTGTCCTATGCTGAATAAAATCGTCTGGAGAGACAGTAATAGAATACCAATAAGTCATAGTAGTAAAGAGGCTCAGTGTCCCTTCCAGTATACAGTAAAGACGGTTTGCAGCGGTTTATTTGCCCTGTCTACAGACGCTTTTATTCAGACTAAGGCCCGTATTCTTGTGGGTTAAGGAGGCTCCCTAACACCTTTACCCTACCAGGTTATTTTTGCATATACCTAACACCATTACCTTACCAGTTTAATTTTGCATGTGCCTAACACCTTTTCCGTACCAGTTTATTTTTGCATGTGCCGTTCTGATAATTACTTTTATCTTATTTCATGCTATATTTGTCGGCAATACAAAGGAATAAATATGATACAAGAGACTAGTAAGGTGTATAATACAAAGTAAAATATTAAGGAAGAGGTGTTAGTAAGCTTCCTCAGCCTACGGTACTACTGGCCAAGGCTTTATTAAGTACATCCTGATCTAACAGTGTAGCCCAATTAGACGCGTTAGGAAATAGCAAGACTGTAGAATGGCGTCATCGTACTGAAGGGGTGGATATGTGACTGGTGTATTTGTGTGTTGTTTTATTGTGATTTCCGCCAGACGATTTTGTTGTGATGCCCGCCAGACGGTTTTGTTGTGATGCCCGCCAGACGGTTTTGTTGTGATGCCCGCCAGACGGTTTTAATGTTATTCCCGCCAGACGGTTTTATTGTGATGCCCGCCAGACGGTTTTGTTGTGATGCCCGCCAGACGGTTTTATTGTGATTTCCGCCAGACGGTTTTATTGTGATTCCCGCCAGACGGTTTTATTGTGATTCCCGCCAGACGGTTTTATTGTGATTCCCGCCAGACGGTTTTATTGTGATTCCCGCCAGACGGTTTTATTGTGATTCCCGCCAGGCGGTTTATTGTGATTCCCGCCAGGCGGATTTATTGATTCCCGCCAGACGGTTTGAGTCACGTAGGGCATAGGCCTTGAGTGGCACGTAAGGTATAAACTGTTGTGGCTTACATATAAACTGTTCCCTACAGTATCTGCCAGAAGTATACTGCTGTGACTTAGATATACCAGTAGATAGATAGATAGATAGATGGACTGATAGATGGATGGATGGGTGGATGTTCAGTTATACTATAGATAGATAGATAAGATGGATAGGTAAATAGATAGAGACTGATAGCAGGATATAAAAATAGAGATAGACACCTAGATAGACAGAATGATAGATAAAAATGTATGTATTTCGAAGAGGTATGTTGCTATGTACTGTATATATAAATGCTGTGTACTGTATATAAACTGCTGTATACTGTATTTTGGTGGAGGTATACTGCTGTGTACTGTGTTGTGGTGGAGGTATACTGCTGTGTACTGTATATAAACTGCTGTATACTGTGTTTTGGTGGAGGTATATTGCTGTGTACTGTATATAAACTGCTGTGTACTGTATTTTGGTGGAGGCATACTGCTGTGTACTGTATATAAACTGCTGTGTACTGTGTTGTGGTGGAGGTATACTACTGTGTACTGTATATAAACTGTTGTGTACTGTGTTGTGGTGGAGGTATACTGCTGTGTACTGTGTATAAACAGCTGTGTACTGTATATAAACTGCTGTGTACTGTGTTGTGGTGGAGGTATACTGCTGTGTACTGTATGTAAACTGCTGTGTACTGTATATAAACTGTTGTGTACTGTGTTTTGGTGGAGGTAAACACACAAGTGATGCTTAACGAGGGGAACACGGTGCCTCTGATGGCTTAACGAACCTGTTCAACGCGTCTTTGTGGCTGAGAGAGAGAGAGAGGAGGGAGGAGGGGCTACATTCCTCTCTCTCTCTTTCTCTTTCTCAGAATATGGAGCTCCAACTTAAAAACAGGTCCAATTTGCCGTATGCCTCCAATCAGCTGTTCTTTGTTTACAAACAGTGAGCGGTTTCCATGGCAACGTGTCATCATGGCGGCCGTGCACAATGGGGGTTAATGGTAATGCGGTGTGAGAGGGATGATGCTGGCATGGTGAATGTGGTGGTAATGGTGGTATAGTGAATGTGGTGGTAATGGTGGTATAGTGAATGTGGTGGTAATGGTGGTATAGTGAATGTGGTGGTAATGGTGGTATAGTGAATGTGGTGGTAATGGTGGTACAGTGAATGTGGTGGTCATGGTGGTATAGTGAATGTGGTGATAATGGTGGTATAGTGAATGTGGTGGTAATGGTGGTATAGTGAATGTGGTGGTAATGGTGGTATAGTGAATGTGGTGGTAATGGTGATATAGTGAATGTGGTGGTAATGGTGGTATAGTGAATGTGGTGGTAATGGTGGTATAGTGAATGTGGTGGTAATGGTGGTATAGTGAATGTGGTGGTATAGTGAATGTGGTGGTAATGGTGGTATAGTGAATGTGGTGGTAATGGTGGTATAGTGAATGTGGTGGTAATGGTGGTATAGTGAATGTGGTGGTAATGGTGGTATAGTGAATGTGGTGGTAATGGTGGTATTGGTAATGGTGGTGTAATGCCTTTACTCAAATGCTGTCACAGATCCATAACTCTTTTAAGTTCAATAATTACCAAGTGTAGTCAGATTGGAGGGTTGCCTTGATCAGTAACCAAGGAGATTCATTCCTGCATCATAGCTAAGGCTTCGAATTTACTACAGCCACAAGTTAGTACGTAAATTTTGGCAGTGATTCAGTTCCATCACGTGAAAACAAGGGACTGTAGTTATAATAAAGGTCAGCAGTTAGCACAGTGGTAGTTAACATTCTCAGCTGAACAAAGGACTGTAGTTATAATAAAGGTCAGTAGTTAGCACAGTGGTAGTTAACATTCTCAGCTGAACAAAGGACTGTAGTTATAATAAAGGTCTGTAGTTAGCACAGTGGTAGTTAACATTCTCAGCTGAACAAAGGACTGTAGTTATAATAAAAGGTCAGTAGTTAGCACAGTGGTAGTTAACATTCTCAGGCTCCTGTGACGCATTCTCAGCTGAACAAAATCGTCTGGTGTCAGCGGGAAGAGAATACAAGAATTGTTGTGATCATTATAGGATGATGATAGTGAACTAGTTATTGAAGCCTCCACCATTACCCCTGTCACCACCAGGTCATATATACTGTACTACTGTATATACCTCGGAGTTACCACGAACACAATAGCTACAAATGACATTCTGGGGTATGCGGTGTCTCAATCGGTAGAGAGGTGGCCTGCAGTCCTACTAGACCCAGGTTCAAATCCCGGCTGGAGCAGGGAACAGTTTAAGGATTCGAATTTCATAAGAAAAAAAAAGCAGACTTTACATGATCTACCAGAAGACCCCCCGACATGTCGTAAAAATACCCCCGCTACTACCAACACACCAGTCCTGTATGAGACAGCCCTAGCATGTATGCAATATGGACGGTAGGTGTTAGCGCCGAAGTGGTGACATGTAGAGGTGTATGGAATGTAGGAGGACTACTGGGTCATGATAGCAGGCTGTAAAGCCTATGCCCAGGGTCGGACACATTTAAAAAAAAAACAAAGAAAGAAAGAAAAAGGTCAGTGAAGACTGTTCTTACATTAACTTTTAACCTCTTTCAGACATCCATACACAGTTGCTAACAGGCAAGACTAAACATGGATGGCCCTTATGGCAGCCTTTTCCTTTAATTAACTCCACTCGTTGAAGGATCGTATTTTTCTCCTCATTTATCTGAGCTATGCACAGTATGTGGCCATGCTGTATATGGGCATTGGACCATTTAATGTGATGGATGGAGGAAGGTGGTTGGGGTCTCTCTCTCTCTCTCTCTCTCTCTCTCTCTCTCTCTCTCTCTCTCTCTCTCAGAGTATCCATCCATCCATCCATCTAAATATCTGCATCCGTCTATCCATCTATATTCTTCTATCTGTCTGTCTATCAGTCTGACTGTCTATCCATCTATATATGTATGTCTATGTATGTCTACCTGTCTCTGTCTGTCAGTCTGTCTATCTATCTGTCTATCTGCCCATCCATCCATCTGTCTTTATCTGTTCATCAATCCATCTGTCCATACTCATGTCTCTGTGTCTCTGTATCCATCTATCAATCTATCTTTATCATACAATTCATCTATATCTATCTGTTAATCCATCTAGCTGTATCCATCCATCCATCCATCCTTCCATCTGTATATTTATCCATCCATAATTGTGTCTATCTATGTATCTAGCCTATCTCTTCAGAATAATAACTACGGATACAGGTAAAACAACCGTGTTAATTAATCATGATAATAATTCTCGTAGTTACAAATCCTTCTTGGGTTACCATGGCAACAGTACCTTACAGATTCCTATACTCTTTATACATTAACTTGCCATATAAATGCCATCTCTTCATCTTGAATACTGAGTAGTAAAAATAAACTAACACTAGTCACGAAGAAGTGCCATGGAAAGAATGTAGAGCCGCAGTATTGTGTTGTTAGTAAATGTAAGTGAAAGGGAATTTATTCAGCAAAGAAAAAACTACTGACCTTTGGCATCTGAGGCTACGGTGTTGCCAGACATGGCGGAAATATTGGCATACTTTATTGACTATTTTTAGAGGGTCAACTAGCGTAACATAGATAAGGATAGATAAAAGCATTGATAGATTATAAATACATTGAGTTAGCCAAGTTATAGCAAGTGGCTCAATCGGTAGAGAGTTGGCCTGTAGTCATGACGGACCCGGGTTCAAATCCCGCTGAGGCAGGGAACAGTTTAAGGATTTGAATTTCATAAAATCAGACTTTACTGATCTACCAGAAGGCCCGCCGACATGTTGTAAAAATACCCTCTCTAATACCAATACACCAGTCCTGTATGAGACAGCCCTAGCATGTATTCAGTATGGACGGTGGGTGTTAGCGCCGAAGTGGTGACATGTAGAGGTGTGCGGTCCGTAGGAGGACTACTGGGCCTTGAAAGCAGGCTGTGAAGCCTATGCCCAGAGTCGGTCACATAAAAAAAAAAAAAAAAAGTGTTTTCATTGTTTGTACCTGTTTGTACCTGTTTGTGTTTACCTTGGTTTATGCGATATTGGCTTCATAATGGCCTTACCACCACGTTTAGGCATATGATTCAGCGATCTCCATTTATAAAAGACAACTATACATCTCATTATAAAATTACAACAAAATGCAACAGTAATGTATCCGTATATAAGGAAATTATATCTTTGAGAAGGGAAAGATGGAAGGATGAACAAGAAGTCGGTGGTGGAGATGGTACGGAAATCAGGGGCTGGATTCACTAACATGGTCGTAATTTCAGGTGCCTGAGCAAGATCTGGCACCTCAGATTACGCACTCCTGTGGCGCCGCATCTCTCACCAGAGTTTGGTATTCACTAAGATTTTTTACGGCGCCGTACCCCGGTCGTAGGTTGTACTGGCCTTAAATCGGCAGTCACCAGCTGCTTTTTGCTCAGCCAATGACAGAGAACCTTACAAGTGAGGCTTTGTCATGATCAACCAATCACGGAGCGAACCCTCATATCAGCTGTTTGTCTCCCTAATGTAAACACAAGCACAGAGGGAAGAGCATGCACAACACACAAAACACAGTCCTCAACCCAACAGAAGGAAGTGACATCAGAAACTAACTCGACATAAGTACTTTTAGCGAAATATACAGTAAAGTGGAAATAAAACAACAGAACAAAACGAGAAACGTCCTAACCTTTCAAGTGGCGAACTCTCAGTGGTATTTCTTTCCTTTACTAGCCGTTTCTTTAGCGCGCAATCATGCCCAGTGGATTTGACCTATCATATAGTGTATGCCTGTATGTGTTTTATTGTGGGCAAATGAATATTACCGAATCTTGCTCAACGTACTGAAAGGAGGATTTCGTTTCCCAACTTCCCAACTGGACGCTGGGTTAGGGTTAGGTTAGGCTGGGTTGGGTTGCTTTGGGTTGGGTTAGGTTAGGTTAGGCTGGGTTTGGTTTGGTTGGGTTAGGTTAGGTTAGGGTTGATTAAATTATTAGGTACAGTTAAGCTAGGTTAGGTTTAGTTAAACACTTAGAGTAGGCTGTTTCCTTCCACAATTACTAACATTTCCGATCATATTGTCATAGTCATATTATGGTTATTATTCATTTGCACTTCAAATGAGGCCTCAAAACACTAAGATGAACTTAAAAAAAAAAAAAATAACTATCAAATGGAAAAAACAAACACCAAAAATAGGAAACGACAATAAAGGAAATATTCACCCTCTTAGTTTTGATTAATGAAGTCACCAAAACAAAAACATTTTTTTTTTCCCACACTAGACACAAACATTGCAAAGAAAGCAAAGATGCTAGCATGGGAAACTATTACCTATAGGGTGAATAATGTTAGCAGAGTGAAATGGGAGAGCAATGAAGTGAGGAAGAAATTTCGTGATTTCAGATCACAAGTTAGGGGAAGGCAGCCAAGGCAATGAGGCAGGCAAAGAAAACTTTGCGTATTTAAAAAAAAAAAAAAATGCATATTTTTATTGTTAGTTACATAGTGCCTGTGAGGATGTAAGCTGTTTGTTCTAACTTACCATATCAAACAAACCTAACCCATTCATGAGGCGTAACTGGTAGAGGTAGGGTTTGATTATAACACTTTGGTTAGTTTGATCATAAAGGTCTAAAACTAAGAAGTCATTTCATTTTTCTGGGGGAGGGAGGTGGGTTATGTTTTGAGCATTAATGACTAAGAATCACTTGGTCTATCTATCTGTCTATTGCCAGACGCCTCAATCCCGTTTGGGGTGGCCACAAACAAATCGCCTCCAAGTCGCCCTGTCCCCCGCCATCTCACTGCCCTGCTCCCAATTCACACTCCCCTCTCTCATATACCTCTCCACCCCATCCCTCCATCTCATCCTCGGCCTCCCCCTCCCTCTTCCCCCCTCCACCTCACCCACATACACTCTCTTCGTCAGTCTTTCACCCTCCATCCTCTCCACATGGCCAAACCACCTCAGTGTGTTCCTCATAACGCTTCCTATCACATCCACATCCACACCACAACGCTTCTTTATATCCTCATTCGTCAGCCTGTCTCTCCATGTGACTCCACAGGCTCCTCTTAAATAACTCATTTCCACGGCTCTCACTCTTGACTTGTGTCCTTCCAACAACGTCCAAGCTTCACTTCCGTACGTTAGAGTTGGTATCACAATACTGTCATGTAGTAACTTTTTCACTTCCATGCTCACTTCCCTGCTTCTTATCACTGCTTTCAAAGAACCAGCAACCTTTCTTCCCTGCTGTACCCTTTCACGCACTTCACCCTCCAAACCTCCATCCTTACTCATCACACTACCCAAGTACTTAAACGTACTCACATTTTCCAATTCCTCACCATCCAACCTCGCTGTACATTCACTGACTTCACCTCTCTCAAAGACCTCTCTCACTTGGTATTGTAAGCAATTACCTTAGAAAAACTTCCTATATCCCAAAGGATAAAATTGATTCCATAAATCAATAATAATTTTGCATTGGTCTAATGTTGAGCATTCATATTGTTAAAGAAGTCATTCCTTTTGATTTTCCTTGTTACCTTATCCAGTATATTGATGCATGAAATGGTTTGTATCTCATTGGCTTTGTTTAGGTATTGTTTGTTAGGTTTATTTAACGCCTTAATTCCACTGCCATGTCTGAAATAAAGTTAGTCTTCATATAAGTTTAATCACCTTAGTATATCAAACCGTCGTTGTTTAGCACATCCATTATCAACCCATGAACTGCCAAAAGTCAGATTTCATGTCGTGGAAACCAATAATACCGTTGCAAATGCTC